>NW_006431915.1:6237397-6278012 GCF_000325575.1 Pteropus alecto | reverse complement strand
GAAGCTGCCAGGTGTCTTCAAGGTTAGGGTCAGAACAGGTACAATGTTACTTCTGCCCCATTCTGTCTGCCAAAGCAAGTCCCAAGGCCAGCCCATGGGGAGGAGAAATGGATTCCACTCTTGAAAGGAGGAATGGCATGCAAGAAAGGGAGAGGAAGATTTGTTGCTAGCCATCTCTGGAAAAAAATCTCCCACAAAGAGCTCCTCAGAGTTCACTGCACTGAAGGTGTACGTTGATCACAATTCGTAGCTTGTGTGGGCTCCTTTGGCAGCAATTACTGGTTCCCAAACAGTGATCAATGAGTGATGAGGTGTTCATTGATCCAAGACCAAAAAACAAACAGACAAAAAGGAGAATATAGTGTATTTCAATAAAATTACATTAAACAAATTTAAAAGGATTCTGAGATTTTCTTCCTTCTTATGAAATTAGTAGGTTTTGCGGGGGACAAAAAGTATTTATATGGCAAAATAGAATATTGGCCACCTCGTGTGAGTCCTTCCAAAATTACTGGTCTTTGAAATCCCAAAGTCTGGGGACAATCAGACTTTCTTTAGTCAAGCTTCTGCTTCCTGTCCACTGTCCCCATGATGGTTCTTGCACAAGTCCTGGGAAAAGTCCCATTTCACTTAAGGTACTTTTTTTACTCCCTGTGAAATTAGCGTGTGTGGCTCTGATGGAATTTCTAATGTTTTCAGTTTTGTCCTTTAAGCCAGTTCAGGGGGCTAAAAACTGCTAACTGGCGGGAAGGTTTCTTCTCCAGCCTCTGAGTTACTGAATGTTCTTTTAACCTCTGTACCCGCTACTTCTCATAACCCTCAGTCAAGGGGAAAAGTCTGCCAAGGAGCATGTCTTGTCCTTCATGAAGCCTATTTTAAGCCCTTGTAATCTTGGTAAAGTTAATGAGAATCCCCTTACTACCTGTCCTATTATCCTATGCTCATTTTTGAAAGCATTTTTCACTTTGGTCTCAATTGTTTTGTATTTGGAGTTCTTCAGATATTTTAGTATGAGGTGGTGGGCATCCTTATTTTATAGCATTGAAACTTTTTTTTTGTTTGCATACTTTTTTGGTGTCATTTTGTTTGGTGTCAAAGAGTTGGTGATGGTTGGTTTTTTTAAATCTCCAGAACACGTGTACAACTGTTTATTAAATTTACGATGCGAAAGAAATATGAGAACCCTTAAAGAGTAAAGTAAAAGTCATACAGTTGCAAACAAATGTATTTATTTGTAAGTGTAGATTGGGAACGTGAGAAATGGCTGTCACAATGTTCTCCTTGCCTTTTTCTGTTTTTCTCTCCCTCTCGTATTTGGGATGGGTCTTAAGACATAGATGAGTGTGAGGTTTCCGGCCTGTGCAGGCAAGGAGGACGGTGTGTGAACACTGACGGGAGCTTTGAATGCTACTGTATGGATGGATACGTGCCAAAGAGTGGGCCTGAGCCTTTCCACCCAACCAGAGATGCCACATCATGTACAGGTGGGTTTCTGCCACAGAATGCAGAATCGGAAGGTGCGTTTCTGTTGGTGGTGACTTTCTGCTGCTCTGAGCCCGTGTCTGTGTCTGTGGGTCTCCGCTGGGGATGTGGGTAAAAATTATCTGTTCCTTTGCACATTTGTACAACTTATGAAATAAAGCAAATAATATAACCAAGATAGAAGGGGCAATATTAAAAAGCTAAAATTAGTAAACTTCTGGGATTTTTAGCAGTTAATAAATATTCTGATATTAACCATTATGTTAGCTAGTAAACACAGCTGATCTGGTTAGGACCAACATCTCAAAAGTGACCCTGAAAATTATAAAGGCATATATATCTTAAAGTATTTTGCAATTAAAATTTTTCACTTCATCGGACTAGGCTTCTCTTTAGGTAGCATTGCCAAATTCTTTCAGCTTTGTGCATTTATAGATGCTATTACTTATGGAAGGTCAGAAGACTGAATAGAAACGTGCCCAGAAGTCATGTGGAAATGAACCAGCCTATTTAAAATATGGCTGGGGTATGTGTGGTGGGAGGGAAGGGGAATGGGATAGAGGTAGAGAGAGATTATGAATTTTGAAAATTCACATTCACATAGGAATGCATTTGACATTAATTTATTTTCAGAAATAGACTGTGGCACCCCTCCTGAGGTCCCAGATGGCTATATCATAGGAAATTATACCTCTAGGCTTGGTGGCCAGGTTCATTATGCTTGCAAAGAAGGATTTTTCAGTGGCCCAGAAGATGCAATTTCAAGCTGCACAGCCTTGGGCACATGGGAGTCTCCCAAATTAAATTGCCAAGGTGAGTTTTAAAAAAATTCAGGTTCACAGCTTATACCATGTTAAGATTGTTTTCATATTTCTCTCTTAAATAGTTCTTTCTGGGATGGCGAGTGAATTAAATAAACCTAGTAAATTCCTGTTATTGTTTCTAATAGGTTTTCAGTTGATTCTCTTGGTATTTTCAGGAATAGTATCTTATCTGCAAATAATGGTAATTCCATCTTTTATTTTTCTACATTTATAAAAGTTATATTTTTCTCTTGATTGATCACTTGACTAGTATTTTCAGAACAAAAATTTAAATAGTAGCATTGACTTTGAATATTCTTGTTCCTAAGTTTAATGGCATTGGTTTCAGTAGTTCATTATTCATTCATGATCTTGGCTTTCTCATATTCTTATGTACACTGAAATAGCAGTATGTGCCCAGTGCTATTCTAAGCGCTTTACATATACATCGACTCATTTAATCATTACAGTACCCCCATGAGTTTGTACGATGATCACATTTTACAGATGAGAAAACTGAGGCACGAAGAAGTTAATTTGTTCAAGGTCACACAAATAGTGGTGGAGGTGAAATCCGAACCCAGGAATTCTAGTTTCAGAGGTCATGTTCTTAATCGTGCTGGTACAGTACTTCTGTTTTTGTGATGATGTTGACTTTTGGGTTGTTTTCTACTTTTGGCCTTCTCTTCATCTATTACCATTTCACTAGTTTTTGGCTCTATATGCATAATCTTAAGAAAGCATCTATATATTCCCATTTTACTAGAATTTTTTTAAAAATCAGGAATGAGTTATTTTTTACATGTCTTTCAGGCATGCGTTAAGGTGATCATACATGTTTTTCTTTTTTTAACCAGTGATGTGGTAGGTTATATTATTAGATTTCTTGATAATGATCAATACTAATTTCTGGAATGGATTCTTCTAGGTTTTTTGGTGTTTTATTTTTTAATCTAGATTATATTTGCTAAATTTTACTTAGAATTCTTGCATTGATATTCATTAATGAGATTGGTCTATTTCCTTTTTCTATGCCATCTTTTTGGGTTTGGTAGCAATGTTATTCTAAATTTTAAAAGAAGAATGTGAAAGGATTTCTTTCTCTTTTCTCTAGTATACTATAAATTGAATTTTAAAAGATTTGGGAGATTTCACCTGGAAAAGCATCTGGATGTAGCACTTTTGGAGAGGCAGATAAAAATTTTTGTAAAAATTAAAAAAATTCTATACTTAATGGTCTGTTTAAGTTTTTATCTTTTTTGGTAATTTACATGTTCCTAGAAAATCATCTATTCATCGGATTTTCAAATTTATCTGTAGAGAGAAGTATAAAGCACTCGCACATTTAATTTTTTTTACAGTTATAGTTGTTTTTAATTGTTTATAATAGTGAAATATTAGAAACAATTCCAAATGTCTCTCTATAGGAGATCAGTTAAATAAATCATGGTTTATATATAAAATGAAATATGTAACCAATAAAAATTATGTTGGAAAAGAATATTTATTGACATAGGTAAGTATTAACAGTATATTACTAAGTTGCAAACTGTATGAATACCATCTTATCTTTGAAATAATTTCTGTGTACATATATGCTTATGAAAAAGTTTAGAAGGCTATACATCAAAATGTTAACAGTGATAATTCCCACTAGGGAGGTCCTGGATGATTTTTATATTTTATATACTTTCTGTATCGAAGAAATTTTTAACATGTTAGACAAAGTAACAAAGCCGTTTCCATTTTGGGAAAAGGGGGAAAAAACAGTTTCGCTGAATTTATTGCATAATTAAGCAACCTCAGTGATGTGCTTGGCTGAGTTAATCCTTTTGCTATTCTGGTTTGCGATTTCAGGCTCTAAACACATTTTAATAGTTAGTTATCATCCTGGGGGTTAAATTCTAAAAGTATATTTTAGTTATAACATTATCTTTCAATGGATCAATTAAAATGCAGAACTTAGATTAAAATATGCCATAATGCATATCAAAGAACTCTCTAAGGATTAATATGGGAAACTCCATGTAAAACAATTTGTATTACTTTGAAAATTGGATTTTTATCTGGATTATTGGACCGAGAATGGAGAAAGTTAGAGAGTGCTTGTTATAATTCCCAAAGAACTATTATTTAGAAGATCTTTACTTCTTTTTTCCCTCCTCTAATAACTACTCTCTCTGCTTGCTGACACCTTCCTCTGTGTGTGTCACCACATGGCCATCAGCTTCTCAAGGCTGTGCCTGCTCCTCTCTAAGCACACCCCTTTTTATTTATCATTCTGTTTTCTCGGGGGCTCCAGAATCTGGGCCGTGGGCCAGCAGGCACTGTATTTTTAGCTCAGAGTTATGAAGGCTCAGGAATTGGGAATTCCACTAAGAACACAAGCAAACTATGAACTTGGATGCTGCAGAGGACCAGGTACTTGTGAAGGGAGCAGCTGTGTGTTACAGACGGCAGTTTCTGTGACCGATAGCGGACTTCCCCGTCAGAGAAGGTACAGTTGGTGGATCCTATTGTTTTCGTTCTCCCGATTACTGTGTCCCCAGTGGCTCTGCTGCCTTGGAGGGGGGCCTGGTACATGGATCCCTCATCCAAGCGGGCCTCATTGGTGGGAGTGAGGATGAAAGGCCTCTGTGGTCCCTCTTCAGATGTAGGTAGGAATTTACAGAAATGTCAGTCACACGTTTCCATCAGCTCTCTGGAAAAGATAGAATCTCTACCTTGTACTTCCTATTATTTTGTTTATTATTATTATTATTATTATTATTATTATTATTATATTAATTTTCAGAAAAGATGCAAATTAGAAGTATCAGCTTAAAGAACTTAACAAGAGCAAGGTGAGGGAATCACTTTTATCGTGTTATCATCAACAACAAATCCAGAGTCCAGATCTGAGGCTGTGACTGAGAAAGCCCAGAGCCTGGGAGGAGAGAAGAGACAGGTACCCCACTGTTATGTGAGAGTGAGCTCCTAAGTTCCTGTGAGACAAAAGGGTAAAGACTAGGGGAATTTCAATAAGAAAATGGGGGAATGGGGTGGTTACCTAGAAGAGGAGGCATTTGTGCTCTTCTCTTTGAGGAGTTTGCCTCCTGTATAAGAGTCCAGTGAGGAGCAGTTTGAAGTGTGGGCACATCAGTAGGAGGGTTCTGGAAACATTTGTCTTCCAGATTTGCTGCTCTGCCTTACGGGACCTTATTTTCCTTTCAAGCAGAGTGTTCTCACCGACAGTATGTCAGGTAACGAACGGTCCCTGTAAGAATCCACTTTGATGCTTGCATCCTCTCGCCCATTCCCCACACAGCATCAGGAATGAATCTCTTAAAACATACATTGGATTATCCTCTCTCCTTGCTTAAAACTCTTCTGAGAACATTGAAATGGCTACTGCATTTAGAATAAAATCCAAGCCCTTAACTATGGCCTCTGAAGCCAACAGGGGTTTGGCCTTTTGGGCTTCTCCACCGTTACGTCTCCCATCATTCTCTCCCAACCAACATGTCAAGCTCTTATTGGCTTCAAAGCTTTTGTACGTGCTTTCCCCTCTACTTGAAATACTCACGACCTGCTTAAATTTTTTTTATTGTGGTAAAATACACATAATATAAAATTTTAACCATTTATAAGTGTACAATTCAGTGTTGTTCATTCACAGTATTGTACAACCATCACCGCTATCCATTTCGGAATGTTTTTATCATCCCAAACAGGAAATCTAACCATTAAACAATAACTCCCCATTTCTGTCTCCCTTTAGCTCCTCGGTAACTTCTATTCTACTTCCTGTCTCTGTGAATTTGTGTTCCAGGTACTTCATATTTGGACCATACAATGTTTGCCTTTTTATGTCCGGCTTGTTTCACTTAGCATAATGTTTTCAAGGTTCATATATGTTGTAGCATATATCAGAAGTTTATTCCATGTTCAGACTGAATGATATTCTCTTGTGAGTATAGACCACATTTTGTTGATTCATTCATCTGCTGATGGAGTCTCCCTGCTCTCTGCATTCTTCTCTTTCAATTTTCAGCTTAAATGTCACCTCTGATGTTCTTTTCCTTAGTACCCAATATGTCAGTATATTATTTATAATTATTTTCCTAGTTTATATCATTCTCCCCTACTGGACTGTAAACCTGGGAATTCAGTGACCATGTTGTTTGTCTCCTTCAGCATGACCTGACATGCCTAAGGACCATGGGTGCCTCTGAATCCTCCCCAAAAGCGGGCACAGAAAAAGGCAGGCATCATGGAAGTGGCTTCTGAACCGCTGTCACTGCTCGTTTTCTGGCTGAGCTTTGCAGGGACCCTGGCCTCCTCTTTTGTTTCACTCCTCATGTCTCATGTTTTTTCCTGATTCCACACCTTACTTCGTCTTCTGGACCTTCATGCTTCCTTCTCGCTTGGCGTGGCATCTCTGTGCTTTGACAGACCAGGAACAGGGCCTCGGGGCTGACTCCTGGTTTCCCCCATATCCACGCACATGGCCCTCACAGATGCGTGGCCCAGCACTGGGCTGATTGCAGAGGCAGAGTTCTTCCTTCGAGTTGGTTAACAAGGGCGGGACATGGTTTCTCAAGGTTACTAAGAGCAGAGCCTGATTCTCTAGAGGTGTCCAGCACTTCAAGGTCTACAAGATCTCCATACACATCATCTCATTTGTCTTTAGAAAAGTCTTCTTAGGCGGCTAATACGTTGGTATCATTTCCCACTTCACAAATATTCTATTTACAACTAACAGTGGATATTATTTCCCATTAAGAACCAGAGCAAGGACATGACTTACCTTATGTCATTAGCTTGTATATTAAGATGAGAACCCAAAGCTTTTCTAGAAGTCAAATTCCATGCAGAAGCAGCCCCAGGGAGCCCTGGAGATGGAAGGCAAAGATGAAAAGCTGGGGGGCCCTGGAAGGAGAAGGACGCTGGGGCAAACGTGGCTTCCTGTGTAGCGTGGTCTGGGACCCACCTGGAATGACATTTGTTGTTGCCAAGTCAGCTTCTTTGTTTGACATTTTCTTAGTAGAGCCCAATCTCATCTCTACAGGGAAGGTTTGAAAAGGTCTTGAAATCAGCCGGAACACAAATTCGGGCATTCAGGGGAAAGGTGGCAGATAAATTTCATTGCACTGCTGCCTCTGAATTTTTGGTTTGGAGAGGATTCTGATGGTATCCTGACTTAGCAGGAAAGAGGGCTGTGATGGACTCATGATGTCCACCATGGGTGAGGCAGAATGGAGTGGCAGATCATTATCTTGTGTTTATCATCTGTTCCAAGTGATAGGAAGAGGTTTTGCTCATTTGAAATAGATTTTTCTGGTACCTTACTTTTACTGATCTTTTAAAATATTTGAAAACAAAAAAAACCTCTATCGACTTACTTGCTGCATGCAACAAATCTGTTGATTCTTCTTTTGCCAAGTAAATGCCATTAAAATATGTCATTTACAAATGGCTGGAATCATTGAGTGTGCAAAATGAATAATGATATTGGTTTAAAACTCAGAGTGGTGAAGTATGCGCTTTAGGATGAGACTTGTGTGAAATTTGGCTGAGCCACTTACTAGTTAGGTGACCACCTGTAAACTTCTCTAAATTTCAGATTCCTTCTGTAGAAGGGGATAAAATTGTTTTCATCTCATGGAGTTATTATGAAAGTTTAATCGAGATAATGATATGAAGCAGTGATCTGCATCACTGTGCCTGATGCAGAGTAGCTGCTGAATTATGCTAGTGATCTTAATAAGAGAGCCATAATCTAGTGGGGAGTGGCAGGTAATGTTTCTGTCAAAAATTTAAGATCTTTATGAAACTTGCGACCATAAAGTGGGAAGATTTAAAATTCATTTTCACTTTATTTATTGGTTTTTCATTCAAATAGTCTACTTATAAACAGAACATTAAAATGAAGAAATTTAATGGTTTTTTTTAAAAGAGAAGATTCATATGCAGCTCAAGGTATCAAAAACCATTATCACTTCTGCAAGTGCAAGATCCTTATAAGAGATATGCTGATAAACTTTTTTTTCTTCCTAGCACTCATGCTCTTACCTACCCCGTCACCTCCTCTGCAGTTTCTGAGTGTTTAGATGCTAGCTGTTTCCGTACTAGATACTATTTGTTGATAATAAATGTTGTTATGTGTAATGGAAATTTTTCTTTTTTTCTCCAAATGAGCTTTCTTTTTGAATACTAGCTGAAGGAAATGTTTTGTTAGTCAAAGCTAAAGTTCATGAAGACTTTAGAATACAGAGTACATTGAAAAGTAAGTTTTTTTTTCTTTCTACTCCCTTAAGGCAAATAGACTTTTTGGTACTAATGAGCTCATTAGCTTAGTTTCAGCAGTTAATAAGCCACTCTTGAGAATGTGCTTCATGGCATACTATAACCCGCCCATCTCCTTTGATGGTTATAATGACATTTTCTAAATTCAAGTCGTCATATTGAGATGTGAGATTCCAACCCCCAACACTGATGATATATGAACTTAGTGTCCAAGTGATCCCTGAATGTGGGTCAAATATTTGGTTAAATTCAGAACATGCCATAAAATACATGAATCTTTGTTATAAAGTTACAATCTCATCCCATTCCTTAGGCCATATTTCTTACATATAAACACGAAGATTCCTTCTCCTTCCAGGACCCCCCGGCTTTTCATCTTTACGTATAAATCACGAAGATTAATGTTCATAATAATATTAATTACTCACATCACTACAAAGGATATTTAAAAAATATCAGATATAGACACAGCCCACAAAGAGCTTGCCATTAAGGAGAGACGAGAACATTTTTACAAAGGAAACAAATGAAGAAAGTATAGGTATAAATGCTGAATTATCTGATCCAGAAGACGAATATAGTATAGAATATAGTATAGTATAGTATGGTATTAATTCCCTGGACTATTTGGACTATTGCAGCCTACCACATTATACTGATTTCCAAGTGATATGGAAACCTTCTGATTTGAGAAGGTTAGAGACATTTCTATTGTTGGGTGGAGATGAAAACTGACTTCAATGCGATTGTCTTCAGTTTTCATACTTGTTTCTGCTCTTTTGCCAGGGCTTTCCACCTAGTAGTTAATTTTTCTGGGAAGTGCTTTTTTTTTTTTTTTTTTTTTTTTGTCAATATCAATATGTAGAATAGGTCTATCATTCATTCTCCGACAAGTGGCAAAATGCCTGCCTCAATTTATAGACATTATTGGTCATTTTTTTTTTCTTTCTCGGCTTGATATTTATTGGTCTCTAAAACAGTCTGAGATAACCCTTATAATACTATGTTATTTCTGTCATCAATCATATTATTGAGTTGATGTTTATAATAAACAAACAGCAGCCAATGTAGATATTAATAATATAGTCAGTTGTGGATTTGATGCCATATGTTGCCTGTACCTTTCATCAAAAAGATTTCCTTCTGGAGTATTTTCTTGGGTAGAATATTAAAGCTAGCAGTGTGGATAAACATTTTTACCTTCAAGATATGAAATAAAATTACAACAAAATGTGGTCCTTGAAACCAGTGAGCACATTTTCCCCACAGGGAGTCCTGTTTTGAAGTTGATTATTTGAATAAAATCACAGATAATAGGGTAGTAAGGAAAAATTGCCAGCCGTGTTCATAATTAGTGGACTGTATTCCTGATGCAGATCCAAACGTTGTTACTTAATAATGTAATTAGCCAGAGAACCGTGTGCTTTAATGAACACCCCTATGCATATGCAGTGCAAAATTTGTGAGGCTTATTTTTTCTTTCCTTTGGATATAAACTGTTTCTAAATGGTTTATTTCCCTGTGATAGTGAGAGCTTTGGGGTTTTTCATGTAGAACTACATTTTTATTACCTATGATAGCCTCTGTTGGATTGATTTTTGAATATTTCTTAATAGGAGCCACCTGCTTTCTGGGGTCTAACTTGGTCTGAGTAGAAGGGGCAATGGCTGCCATCTCTCTTAAGCATGGCAGGAATGTCTGTGGCAGGGTTATGTTCCAGGCCAGACCTCCATATCATGGGGTTAAACATCTGTACCAAGAAAGCATCAGGAAGTCACACAGCTGCAGGGGAAGTCTATTTCTAGCAACTCTCTTGCTCTGAGAAAGTTCTTGGGGACAAGATCGGGCAGAGGCAGTTGTCATTGAACCCTTGCAGATGGATCTGAATGTTCCTTCATGCAGCCTTCTCTCCTGTGGTATTAGCTAACCTGTAAGGTCAGTCCCAGTCAGGCCCCTTCATTGTGAGGCTGCCTATACTTAATGGATCTGGACTTTGGGGTCACACAAACCATGGTTCCCATACTACCTCTATCTTTTACTAGTGGTATGACTTTTGATGTGACTTAAGCTCTTGAGACCTTCATTTTCACATCTGTAAGCTACATAAGAAAAAGCCATCTACCTTGCAGGATTTTCTGTGAGGCATAAATAAGATAGTGTGTATCTAACAGTCCCAGTGTTTAGGATTTCGATGAATGCTATTATGATTAAAATTACTGAGGTTTGAATAACTTTCCCAGAATTCTCTGGTACAAGACTGATATTAGTTTTTATGGATCTTTTTCTTAGCTTTCATCTATTTGGTGTTTGGTAGGTGTGAGTTACCTCTGTTGGATAACAAATATAGAGATAATGTCTTCTGTCCTGTTATTGTATTTACAACTTACTGATGTCTGTTTTCTTCCTTGGGGCTGTTATTATATCAAAGTAACACTTATTGCATCCTGTATAGTGATAAGGTAGTAGCAAGCTGCCAATAAACAACTTGAATATTTACTGTGTAAAACATACTATTATTGAGTAGGGTGCAAGAGATTATAAGATAAAGATTCTGTCCTTTATGAACTGTTCATATATTTGGAAAGATATAATATATTTACAAAAAGACACTAAATCCTCAAGCAGGTAGTAAAGGTCTAATGAATGGGGTAGATAATTATTCTTGATTCTTCCTCTTCTCTCACTCTCACGTGCCGCGCATCACCAAGAACACGGTTCCGCTTCCAGGATACATCTCAGATCCATCCTCTTTCCATCTCCAGCTCACCTCTCAAGTACATCCAAGAACGCATCATCTCTCTGTCGGATTACTGCTATCGACCCTAACTGACCTCTCTCCTTTTACTCCTGTTCTTCTCCCATCCATTCTCTACCCAACAGTCAACTGGTCTTTTAAAAACCTAAATCAAATTGTATCATTCCTTTGCTTAGAACCCTCTATGGGCATTCAGCTACTCTCAAAATTCAAGCTCTTGCCTAAGGCTTACAAGGCCCCGTGTGATTTGGCCCTGCTTTTCTCTCCGCCTTTGTCTCATGCCACTCTCCCTTTTGCTTATTGTGCTCTAGCCAACAGGTTGCTTTTCCCTTTCTGGAACACCCCAAGAGCTTTTTCACATCAGGGTCTTCACATTGGCTATTTTTGTTTGATTGAAATGTTTTCCCTCTGGTCCTAAACATGACTGGCTCATCCTCATGCTTCAGGTCCTTAACTCCTCAGAGAGATCAAACCATTCCTGACCGCTTCATTGAAGAAGTCATTCCCATCCTATCATAGTAGCTTAGCTCTTACATAACATCTGCCACAATCTGTAATTGTCTTGTTGATTTTACTTTCGTCTGTTTCTTCTCTCCCTAAGTTGTATGAAGGCAGTGATCTTGTCCATTTTGTTCATTGCAGTAGTGACCAGCATAGTGTCTGGCGTGTTCTAGGTTCTTAATAAATATATTAATAAATGAACAAGTGAATATGGGCCACAAAAGTTAGAGGAAGAAGGGATCCCTCTGTTAGTCACAAAGCAGATTAGTCATTGGGAAGGATTTTGCTAGGTATGAGGGAGAAAGAATGTACCTAGAGGAGAAAGAGTATGAGCAAGAAAAAGGTGAGAGGGACAGATACTGTAGGATTTCAGAGACAGAGCAGCTCTTGAGAGGCAGTGGGTATAGGAGAAGGAATACAGTTGATGTGGATTCAACTCCGGGCCATTACATAACCAGTGTGACTTTGGATGTGTTATTTATGTTGAGCCATTTCACCTGTAAAACAAGGAAAATAATGCCCAGCATGGAGGGTTATTGTGAGTAATAATGGTTTATACTCAGTGCCGTATTGAGATGCATGTGATGATAAATAGTAGCCATTCTTACCAGGATTTACTTTATAAATTCTCAAATTTGGAGCTTTGTAGAAATGTGGATGTCAAGAACTTAACTCAATACTACTAATTCAAAAGAGTTAACTCTGGGTGTGAATAGGGGGGTGTGAGACTCTAGCACGTGTGCTTGTTAAAAGCTCCCCAAGCCAGGCAGGTGTACAGTTATTGTTTAGAACCATGTGTTTAATCCAAGCCATGCTGGAATCCTCTCTGTGTATCCCTTGCCAAGACACTGTTCAATTTGAAAAGCTCTGTGTTAGGAACTCAGAGTTGTAGGTCCAGGTTGCCTACCACTGGGTATCTACCTGAGTCTCTGAACCTTAGTGTCTGGAGTCCAAGCTACTGATCTCTCATCAACCCCCAAATTATTAGTTTTGGTATTAATTTTAAAAAATCTCATCATCCCAACTAAAGCCACCATGCCTTCCATTGTCCAAGAGAGAAACCAATTTAGTTATTTTCTGTGCTCTTATCCCTTTAGTATCTGTGCTTCTCCCTTATTCCAACTACCTTTCTCTGGATTCCCTCTCAGACTGCTCCAATGTGATATTTAGAATTCCAGCTTCAAGGTTTATAAACCTACTTAAACCCATACCCTCAATCTCTTTACTAATGCTCCCTCTATTTCCTGCTGTAACTGAACCCTGGCTTAAACTAGAAGATGTTTTAGATGTCAACAATGACTGGGCAGTCTTATGAAACATTAACCACCTGTTCAGTTGGTTGCTCATTTACACACAAATATACTCTTGTCTTGGAATGTTTGGGGCCAGTCAATGTCTAAAGGTTTGATGCTGGGAAAACATGATGAGGGCCAAGGAGTCTTGTGTCTGGTAAACATATATGAAAAGGCAACAAATCCCTGTGAGCAAACATGGAACTTAAGAGGTAGACAGGGTTGGAGAATTTATGAAATGACCACTTCGTTCTGGTCTCATAACTGCCAATGATCTGAATCTGCACTGACCAGAGACTGACTTAAAAATATTCCAAGCCAAGCAATGGGTCAAATAGGTTGAGCTGTTCTATCGAGGGTCTTAACAATAATTGTGACAACAGATGAAATTCTGTTCTGGGAGGCCTCCCTCGGGTAAATAACTCGGGTTCTGCAACAGACCAAGCGTCCGTCATGGGATGGAGAAGAGTGCAATTCCATTAAATCCACCAATTCTGTATTGGAGGCTCATTTAAGAGAAGCCACCTATTTCTAAGGCCAAGAATGGTTGACGAGGAGTTCAGAACAGATCACACCATTTTCTCTATTTGGAATGCTTTCTCACAATAAATGGAGTTATGTTTTAGAAGCCTAGATGTCAGGAGTGCTTAATTTTCTTGGCTTTCTACAGATTGGGGAGAAAAATAAAGATCAGAATGAATGCCAAATGTCACATATTTTTTCTTTCGGTATTTAGGTGTAACTGGGACTATTGGTTACATTTAGAATGAGTATGATCACCTTATTTTATATTTATTCTGCTTTCTTAAATAAAATTGTATCTATGAGCTCCCCACGACTGCATGAGAAATGTAGCGTGTTTTATTTCTCTTCACTTCACTGCTCAGATTTTGTTGCAATAATTTGGAATTTTATTTTGAAATTATTGGTATTATTACATTGTTAGCTATAAAATTTTTTTTCAGGAAAGTTATACATTAAATTTTTAAAACTGTAAAATATCTGAAAATGACTTTCTTTTACTGTTATGTGAAATAGCATTTGGCTGGGTCAAAAATGGTAATGTCATAATTCTTTTCCTTCAGATAGTTCTCTGTAAATATTCCAGGGTCTTTTAGTAGTCAGAGTTGCAGAGAAGAAATTTTATATCAATTTTATAATTCCAGGTTTGTCTGCCTCTATGCAACTGATTCTTTCTCTGAAAGGTGCATGTAAATTAAATGTTTAGACTATAAATACCTTCCCTATTAATTTACTTTTAAAAAGTTCAGAGATTTTGTAGATATTTCATTTAATATTCATTTGGCAACAAAACTATAATTTCATTATCATCTACTCAGGAGTTAATGATCTGAAGATATATAGTAAAAGGTTACCAGAAAATCTTAATATTTAAAAGAACCCTGAGATAGATTATTTCATTGACCAAGGAATTCTTTATAATATAAATAATCTCACAGTTGGAATATTTTTTATGTATAAGTGTTTGGAAATTTCATTGAAATCAGACATACCTATTTACTCTATTTCTGAACAGTCTTACTTTATATACCTGCAATTGGATTATTCGATGGGGTCAGTGTTTTCTCTTTTCCCATACGAGCGGACTAGATGTTTATTTCCACAGTACGAATTATAGGGGTAGAAGCCGAGCGGGGGTGGGGTAGAGGTAGGGGAAGGCATAACTCGTGCTGTGCTGTGCTTCTTCCCATTGCAGAGATCGACTGCGGCCGCCCTCCAGAAGTGCCACACGCGGTCCTGCTGGGGAATCACAGCTCCAGCCTGGGCAGCGTGGCTCACTATGTGTGTCAAGAGGGCTTCGAGAGCCGTCAAGGAGAGATCACTTCCGTTTGCACGGAGAAAGGCACCTGGAGAGAAAGTACTTTGACATGCACAGGTATAGACTCCGTTCTTCGGGGCTCCTATCCTAGGAGCAGATGGCCAGCGGGAGCATGGGACCTAACGCCCTTCAGTTCCTGCGTCACTCTGTGTACTGCGTCTGGCGGTGCCATTTACCTAGGTGGGCACCTGGCTTTAAGTTTGTCAGCTAAATCCTGAAGATTTAGAAAGTGGATTAGGAAAATAAGTTAGATAGAAAATGTTATGCATCTATCTTTTGAAAGTCACTTTTAAAAATTTTTTTACTTTATTTTTTTGAAAGTCACTTTAAATCACAGTGATTCCTGTCTCCTCTGCTTGGCTGGCTGAGGAATTTTTCTTCATGAACCATTTTCTCAGGGGCCATACTTAAAAGTCCTAACTTAGCACATGTTGACAGCTTTTCAGAGTAGGTATAATAAAAAAGAGGTTTTCAATGTTTATTTTAATATTTAATTCTCGTAAAAATAAACACAACATAAAATTGACCATCTTAACCATTTTTTAAGTGTTAAATATATTCATGTGGTTGTGCAACTATTCTGCAGAATTTTTTCATCTTCTGAAACTGAAACTCCATGTACATTAAACAGTAACTCCCCACCGCCCCTCCTCCCAGCCCTTGGCACCACCGTTATACTTTCTATTTCTGTGAGTCTGACTAATTATCTCATGTAAACAGAATCATGTAATATTTGTTCTTCTGTGATTGGTTTATTTCACTTAGCATAATGTACTCCAGGTTCATTCATGTTGTTGTAAATGGCGGGATTGCCGTCTTTTTAAAGGTTGAATAATCTTACATTTATGTATGTACTACATTTTGTTTATCCATTCATCCACTGATGGATACTTGTGTTGCTCCTACCTTTTGGCTGTTGTGAATAATGCTGCTATGAGCATGGGTATATGGATACCTCTTTGAGACCTTGCTTTCAATTCTTTTGGATATACACCTTAAAATGGAATAATTGGTGAAAAGAGTTTTGGGACTACAGTTCAAATTCTACCAGTGCCGTGTATTAAACTGTGTGTCATCAGGTAAGGCATTATTCTCTCTAAGCCTCAGTTTCCTCATCTATAAAAGTGGAGAAATAAAGTCTGCTTTCTCTACTTTAAAGAGTTGTTGAGAGGGAATCAAATGAGATAGTTTATGGGGAGCATTTTGAAAAGTTTAAAGCACGGAGAACATGTTAGGTCTTTCACTGAAATTGTTAGCCTTGCTTAAAGATCTCCATATGCTTTATCTTACACCTGTGCCTCCAAGGAACAAGGTTGGAAAAGACAGTGATTCTTACCATTTGTGATGGTTGGGCTGAGGGAGGTTGGTCCTTGGTTATGAAGACAGATCTCTTAAGCGTGAAATCTTAAGATTGCTTTGGTCTGGGTCTCCGGTTTGACTTGCAGCAGAATTGTGATAGAATGCTTTGGGTTTTGCCAATCAAGGTTTTCCATAGGAAAGTCTAGCCAGAGCAAGCAAAACACGTGGACTGCTGCTGCTGATTTGTCCATTGAGCCATGGTTCATAACCATTTGGGGATATGAATTTGACTAAATTTATCAATTCATTCAATAGATACCTATTTAGCATACACTATTTATGAGGTACTTTGCTAGACACTACCTTCTTAGAATTTACAGGGCAATTGAGAAAACAGACTTTTCTCCAAAGGCACACACACATATATGTATAATGTTTTACAAATGCACGGTGTTCATGACCTCTGGAAGTCCTTGGGTAAAGCATTCCTGGAGAAGATGGAGAACTCACCTTCATGGCTGAGGCCTGTCTGTGCCATGCAGTTCCCACATTCAGTCATCTCTACCACAAATGGAGGGAGATGTAGGCTAAGGACTGCCATCATAGAAACAGCGAAGGGTCGACGCGGATGATAACCCAGAGATCTCTAGAGAGGTCTCATTGACTTGCCCAATTTGGACGGAGAAACAAAGGCAAACCTATAACTGACACTGAGGACTCTAGGCTTCCAGTCTTAATAATCAGGGAAACTGAGAAGAGCTAATGCCTTATTGGACCAGACTGATAGCCATTCCAACCTATTGTTGCACCTCTAACAGCACTTTTACGAGTTATTTGGAGTAAGCGAGGCAGCTGCCTCATGGGTTGCAGAATTCCGCATTTGGGAATGTGTTCCTTACCCAGAGGTATCTATGGGATCACTTGGTAAGAGAGCTGGGCATAGCTTCTAGACCCAGCCATTTGCTTCATTGCTCACGCTCCTCTGCCTCCACCATTCAGGATTCAGTGGGGGGTACAAAGATTAGTTACGACATGAAAAATCAGTGGATCTGCATGGGGCATAGTAAGGTATTAATTAGCTGATGCTCGTAGAGCGCTTTGAAGAACAAACACGTTATGTAACTGCTAATTATAATTACCATCCTCAGCCTGCCACCTTTCACAGAGACTGTGGCTCCAGCTGCAGCTGTTTCTATGGGTTTATGCAAGCTTTGATTTAAGGAGAGAAAAGGCATTCTCTGTGAGAGCTGTTATCTTTCTGTGAGGAGGCCTCTATGCCCTCAATCAAGATTGGCAGCTAAATTCAATTTCCACAGATAAAGGGGGTGATTTACATACTGATTAATTCATGGTGTATTGCACATGATCACCAGGTGGGTAGGACGGAGAGGCTTCTGGAATTGTAGTGAGAGATACTGATTACCATGGCTCGCACCCTTCTTCCTTCTTTTCTCTGTTTTTCACCCATTTCTTCCCGCCTCCCCTCCTGTTCCAACTCCCTCTATGTATTTTGTATTTACCTTTCTCAGTGTTCACTTTTGAGATTTTTCCCCATCTTCTACTTTTCTGCCTAACTTCTGAATTCCTTCTACCTCTGCTCTCTGTTTTTATTTCATTGACCCATCTTCTTATACTTGAATGTTTAGTTCTGAATTGAGTGGAATAATTTATCTTCATTTTACCTGGGTTATTTTTAGTTAAAAATGTTTTTAGAGCCCCTATTTCTTTGGATTAGTAGCACGCATCTGTATGTGTTTTTAATGGAGTGTGAACTCAAGGAAGATGGTAGGGCTCTTTTTTTTTTTTTTTTTAAAGACCAGTTTGGACTGGAAACTCCAGACAGTTGAGAATTAGGCAACCACTTTAGTGTCTGGAAAAACCCCAGATGGAAGCTTGCTGTTTAGTGAGTTGGTTTACTTCAAGATCAAAGAGGTTGATTCATTCTTGATAAGATTGTCCCTGGCTTTCATTCTGCACAGGTCATTTGGCGTTTTTTGTTTAGAACATGAGTTAATAATTATAAGGTTGATGCTCACTCCGTCCATGCTCTTAGAATCGTAACATCTCTATTGGAATATGACTGTTTATCAGCTGGGAATCTTTCTGAGCCCCCTAACCTGACTCAGGCACTGAGTCCAACTGCCTCCAGGCTTCTTGGTACCCTCTGCCTCTTCTGTTTTTTGTCGACCCTCCTCTTTAGCTCAGTGAGTGCTCACTTGGCAGCTCAGATGGAAAAGAAAGGTCAGCTGGGATACATGGACACATTTACATAAATAGCCATGTGGCTGGGATTTGTTTGAATATGTACATAATGTTTGGACTGCCAAGCATTATAGCTGCTGTTGATTGCACACCAACTTACACACCCAGAGCTCTGCTAGAGGCCTTAATGCTTGATTTTATTTTGTCCTTGGAAAAACTCTGTGAAGTTAAGCTTTATTTTCATTTTGTAGGTGAGTAATCTGAAACTCAAGAAAGTTAAACAACTTTCACAGGGTCATTCAGTAATTAGTAAATGGCAGAGTCAGGATTTGAACTCAGGTCTGTTAGCCCCTAAAGCCCACGATCTCTCTCCTATGCTAATGTTTTCCAAACTTGAATTATTTGTATACAAACCTGACAATGTTTGCTATAACAAAAGTATTACTAGCTTAATAAGTTTCTTAAAACAATTTATACTTAAAATAAGTTTATAATTTCAATTTATTGATCAAGGACACTTTGTAATACATATGATACCTTGTATTTGATGAACTAGGTGTTTTTTTGTAATATACACAAAAATCAATACAAAGCAAACATAAAAATTTATTCAAGTACCACCAGAAATCATCCTAATATTATATAATGTATTTTAGAAATCGCTACTCTAAGCCATGCTACTTCTACCTATTTTATGTGCTTCTAAAGACTTTAAAAAAAAGAAAGGAAACATAACATAACTCTTATCATTGAATTTATTCCAACATGCATTTATTCAAAGTAGTCACCTTGTGAAGCCAGACACTCATTCTGATGATGCTGCCATTATCAAAATCTGTCTGTTGTGTAATCTTTGTTTGGGAATTGCCTTTGGAGGTAGTTTATGAGTCATATTAGAGGATCAGTCATATTACTTTTTAAATCAGATACTGTTTTTGACTAGAAATGACATTGAGCTTGACGATCTGTTCAGGTCACCTGAATTTATTCTGTATGACCTTTCACTATTTCCAAAAATAAAGAAAAAGGATATAAAATTGGAAACCAAGAGAGTATACTAGAGCAGTCCCTGCCTACAATGAGACTTCTGAAAGAGTAGTCTATGCTCTCTGTTCCCCGCCCCACCCCCATCCTATTCCCTTCTCAGCCATCTGAACGAGAATCAGACATCCAACACCCCCACTTCACTATAGATAGTTCTGTCACCAAAGTCACTAACAACCACCCAAATGCCAAATTCATGTTCTAGTTTCAGTCCTCATTCCTCTTCTACAACATTTAGCATTGTTGATCATCTATCTATCCATCCATTCATTCGACCAATCAACCAAATAATAAATATTTAAAAAATATATGTCCAAGGCACTGTATCAGGTTCTGGGGATAAAGATAAACCTGGTCTTTGCCATCATAGAGCTTACATTTTAGAGAGAAAGATATTAAGTAACTAATTACAAAATTATTTCGTTATACATGTGATAAGTAACCAGAGAAATTCTAGATTCTAATAGAATACTAAAATATATAGCTTTATATACATATATACATTTATGTACACACACATAGACATATCACATACAAAATCTAAAGCACAGCAAAGCAAATGTACTTGATTACCCACTGAGGCTTTGGTTCCCCAAGTCCATTGTAGAGTTCAATTGGATGCTGCGGGGCCTCCTTTTTGTTTTAAGCCAGAGATGTCTAAGTGTCCTACAACTGGAGAAGCCAAAGGCCTGCTATCCCTACCTCTACCCAAAAGCAAACCTCAGATCTCATCATGGCACTGTGGATACTCCATCAGAGGAGAAAGAGCCATAAGAAAGAAGAGAGATTGAGAGAGATGGAGCTTGCCCCCGGTGCCTGCATCTGCTCCAGGCCCTTCTTGGGTAGGATGAGAGGAGGGTGTGGAGCAAAGGAAAGGAAATAACTTTTGAGGAAGCAGATACTTCTTCCCATCTTTTCTTTCCTCGACGTCCTGGGCATCACACTCTCTCGCTCAGCCAACCTCCCACCTCTCTTCTGCACTGCTCTTTCTCCACTGGTTTCCCTTTGGGTTTCAGTGTTCCCCAGTGTTTCCCAGTTCTGTCATTGGGTCACTCTTATGTCCTACCTGAATGTTTCACCTGTACCCAGGCCTTCAGCTGCCGTCCACACGTTGATGACTTTCAGGACTATTTTTTCACCTGGATAGTCTGTAGATAATCATATTTAGCATGTTCTAAACGTAATTCGTTGGTCTCTTTCTCACAAACCCAGTCTGCTTCCTCCTGTACTTATTATGAAAATAGTAAAAGGCAATCCATTTAGACTCTCAAGTTCAAAGACTGGCAGTAAACCTAGGTGCCTCGCTGTTCCTTATCTCTCACCTTCTACTGCTTCTCCTTCATAATTGTCTCATGATTTTAAATACAATATCCTGATTTCATATTTTCACCTTTTTGCTGAATAACTGCTTCAATGCAAAGGCTCTTGGCTTTGGAGCCTGACGGATCTAGATTTGTATCCTGACTTGACTGCTTACTAGCTATATGATCTTTGGCAGGTTACTTAACTTCTCTAAGCCTCAGTTCTATAAAATGGACCACAGTAGTATCAAGCTCATGGGGTTACTTGGAAGGTTAAATAAATGATACATTTAAAGTATTATACATACTCTCTCTGGTCCATAGTAATAATTTAATAAATGTTCACCCATTATCGAATTTATTATTGATTCTTATGACTGCTGTGAAGATGAGATCAAGTCTGTAAAGATTTATCAGTTTTACACATTGACCTATTTATCAAGGTCTTTTCCCAGTGTGAGCCTGTCCTTCCTCTACAACCTCGCTTCCCATCTTTCCTCTTCCTCAGCCACGTGACATTTCTCTCTCAGCGCTCTGAATATACTGCACGCTTTTACAGTTGTAGGCATTAGACCTGCTGGTCTGTCTACTTAGCTGTCTTCCCCACTCTTCAGCCATTCATCCATTCAGATCATGCCCTCATGAAGCTGGCTTTCCCAGGTCCTTTAGTGATAGTCAATGACTTCTTTCTCTATACTGGTGTGTAGCTTTGTTCTAATACTTACTGAGTTGTAATTTACCTGCTTATATGTTTGTTCCCTCCATGAGATAACATTAGAGAGAAGGACTTATGCTCTGATCACCATCACAGCCCAGTTCCTGGCAGGGGAGGATGCCTGGCATTCATCAGTCATTCAGTCAGTGGTGAATAGAGAGCTCTGGAGTCAGTTCCAGGGAGAACTTCCAGAAATGTTTTCACGTATTGGTATTAAAATTAGGGCCTATCCTCCCAAGCCATCTCTTAAAAGGGTAGCATCAGTGTGGATGTGTAACATTTGATATATTTATAAAGAAGTCTTGACAGCTGATTTATAGATACCTGTAAGGAAAAGCAACCCAATTTTGTTAACGGCTCCTTGGGATGAAATATCTGACACCCTATAATCAGATCTGGGTCCCATCTGTGCAGAGAGCATGGCACAGGCTGGAGGCAGATGGCATTTTTGAGATGTCATTTGCATTTGTCATAGTGAATGAGCAAAAAGGAAGGACAAGAAAGGAAACTTTCATGTCTTCTTTCTAATCTCTGCTCGGGTGGCGAAGGGGGCCCAAGTGAAAAGGAAATTTGCTTTACTGGCAACTCAAAGGTGGTGAGGGGTGGGAGGGTTCCATTTCCTTCTGGACCAGGAGGTGAGTTAGTATCAGAGGGATGTGTGAGTGAGCAGAGGAGTCCTCAGCTTAAGGGTTTCGAGGGTCAGTGGAGAGGGAAGGGGCCAGGGATATTTGGGGCTCGTGTAAGCTGATAAAACCCTGGTGCCACCATCATCTTTATACAACCCAAGCGGGTGAACCAATAGGATCTTTACATCTCTTAGGGAACCTATGTTCGCAACTGGAGTATTTCTTTGATTTCAAGTTCTCTGTGCTCTGGGAAAAGTTGAAGTGGAGACCCAGGAATGCTTTAGACAGCCCTAGGTGATCCTTTAGCGTCTCTCCATGAGTTTGCCTGTTTTCCTCTCTACTTCCGTTTATTCTCACTTACTGATAGCTGACCTGGGCTTACCCAAGACTAGGTAATGTGAGACATAGAATCTCTGTAATGCTGCTGGTGGGATGATTTAGTCAAGGTGTAAAATCGTCCAAGAGATCAGTAGACTACAGTTTATCCAAAGGTGGCATTGGTTCTGAGTAGAAGAGAAATGAGTGAACCCTACAGGTGCCTAATGGGCAGGCTTCCTCTCCCACTTGGAGGCTGAAAAGAGATTTACTAGAAGGGAGGAACTGGAGCTGAGTTGAGGAGAGCCATTTTCTGAGAAGGAGAATTATCTTTCTCACTCTTTTTGATGAGAGATTTTCTTTGAGTTTTCCAGAAAATGGAGCCTGAGGCAGAGGGCTCGTGTCTATCATATGATAGGGAATGATGTCCCGGGAAGCAGTAGGGAGGGTGAAGGGGAGTCAAGCAGGGGAGGAAGGTGTCTATCATATGATAGGGAATGATGTCCCGGGAAGTCAAGCAGGGGAAGAAGAAGAGCCGATATCAGGATGCCGTGTTACACTGGGTCCACTAGGTGCAAGCGATTCCTGCATCTGTGCAGCAGCACCCTGAGAGGTCTTTGTAGGTCTGCCCTTCAAGGGGCAGAGGGATAGGGGGAATATTTATCTACTGTCTCCTGTCCCCATGGGATGTTAATTCACCTGCACTTTCAGGTTGCATGTGCTCAGTCAGGTGTGGGTGCTCCAGCAGGGAAGCCCCAGAATGGGAGTCAAGACACAGTCATATTGTCAACACCCATGGAGGGCTGGAGAGGGACAGATGAAGCTGAGAGGTTCTAAATACTCCGTAAGGGATGTTTGATTCAATGGGAAAGCCTGAATTCAGGCAGTGAGATACTCCTGTTTGGTGAAATGTGGTGTTTCTCCTCCAGGGATGATAGTATGGGATCATCTATCTGCAGGGACTTTTATTATTTTGATGCTATTGTGAATAAAATTGTTTTCCTGATTTCATTTTTGGGTTGTTCCTTGCTAATGTACAAGAATACTATTGATTCTTAGACAATGACCTTGTACCTTACAACCTTGCTGAACTCCTTTCTTAGCTCTGGTTAGTCTTATGTGTGAATTCTTTAGGATTTTTTTTATAGGCAAGATCGTGTCATCTGCAAATATAATTTTACTTATCTGTAGGGAATAGATAAAAAGCTAGATTCTTGCCCTCTTCTCATCTAAACAGTTAAGTGGGTCCACTGGAAACTGTTTCCTCGGGGAACCAGGACCCCAATATGGCCTCCCATGCGGCCGATTTCATTACATGAAATATATGCTGAATTTTTAAAAGAAGCAGAACAACTCGAAGAAATCAGTGGTTTCTTGATAGATCAGGATTAAGTAGTTTCAGTTCAAAGACTCCCAAAAGTATCCAGGGAGAATTTATTTAGTTTACCCTAAGCTGCTCCTAAGGAACAGTTCTGTGTGGTGGTGCATGTCATTTCCCTCTTGGGGACAGCAGTGACCTGAAAATAAGCGTGATCCATCAGCCGGGTGGGATGAAGAGGCCAGAAGCAGATCCTACCTGTGCAGCTCCAGGGAAGACTCAGGGCATAGCTGTGGGTCTCCTTCCATCTGGCAGTAGTAGAACGCCAGTGGCATCCAGTGGCCTCTCGGACCAATCACAGGTTGGAATTCTTACCCATACTCGAGCAAGAATCTTTCCTTTTCCCTCAAGTCAGGTCATGGACCATTCGCGATGAAGATAAATTGTGATGAAGATAAATTGGGTGATTGGCCTGAATCAGTTTCTGAATCAAAGCATGAATGGTTCCCATTAAGATTTTTCCAAAAGCCCATTGATACATTTTGTGAGTGGACTCTCTCTTTTTCTATTTTAGAAATAATTACAGAAATTAATGATGTATCAGTGTTTGATAACACCTGCATGAGGTGGCAAGTAAACCCAGGAAGAATAAACAACCAGATCATGTATGTGGTAAGCAAGTGATCTACTTTTTTCTGCTAGGGCAGAAATGGTAACCCATGGGAATACGAGCTGGAGGGACTTGCTTCTGGAAGAGCATCTTAGTCTAATTACTTTCCAATCTCATCATCCTTTTAAAAAGTGAACAGACTTTTTAAGATATCTGGATTATTTTACTTCACATTTTGTGTGTAATATATTTGCCATATGTGGTAAGCAAGTGATCTACTTTTTTCTGCTAGGGCAGAAATGGTAACCCATGGGAATACGAGCTGGAGGGACTTGCTTCTGGAAGAGCATCTTAGTCTAATTACTTTCCAATCTCATCATCCTTTTAAAAAGTGAACAGACTTTTTAAGATATCTGGATTATTTTACTTCACATTTTGTGTTTAATATATTTGGACAGGGTGTGTGTGTGGGGATGTATTTATATTTGGTGTCCTCATTATCGCTTGTTTCCAGGCACTTGTATCTCACTCCTCCAGAGTAAGCCTAGAAGCGTCTGCTGACTTGGTGACAGGATGCAGCGAGTGGTTCTTAGGTTGTGGCTGCTTCCATTGATCGTTGGTCATTTGTGTGCAGGGTAGCACTCCCTAGAGGGGCTCCTCATTTTATATCACTTCTTAGGGTTTATCGATTACTGGCCTGATCAGACTTCATCATCAGATACCTGACAGCAGAGGTTTACCTTATTTCTCTCTCCTGGATGAGCAGTGCAGTGTGCAGTGGTAGGAGAATAGGATCTAGCATGATAAAGTCTCTCGGTTGTTTTAACTGGAGTCCTGGTATGTTCTCTTGTCTTTTCCCCTCACAAAGGTATACATAAAAGGACACCGGGCAGACCCTACGGAATCAGTTCATGAGGAGACAGTCAACCTGACCACCAACAGCAGGACCCCAGAAGTGTGCCTAGATCTGTACCCAGGCACCAACTACACCGTGAGCATTTCCACTGCCCCTCCCAGACGCTCTGTGCCAGCCATCATTGGGTTCCAGACAGCTGGTAGGTGGAGGTGAAGTCTCATTTCCTCCTACAAAACACTAAGCACAGGATGTGGGGGAAACGTGCTTCAGAATTAGCTGACGACAGAGTTCACAGCTGCTTTCTGAGATGTTTGTCTCTCAGCTGTGGCCTCTAGTTGAAGTGGAGAGTAATAACAAGGCATTTAAAAGAGGAGCATATTAGATGATGATGCAGTCAATTCTCAGTTATCCAAGGCAAAAGAGGGTAGCCATATGACTTGTCTTTGGTAGGGAATGCATAGGTCATTTCTTACTCTTGCTTATGAGAGAGGAGAAGCCAGGGATGCCTATCCATCAGCTTTACATCTGGGATGGGAACTGACCTCAGGATTAATTGGGGCTGGGTGATCAAGTTGACAGCAGGCAACTGGATAGGAGGAGGCAGTCCTAGGATGCAGGAGGGTAAATGTTGGGTGAAAAGAAAAGTCGACAGGAAGGAGCTTCATGAAGTAGTAATAAACCTCATTGCACATAGTCGTGACATGGAATTTTATAACATTATGACAATTATAACATTTCAAATAATTCTGGTTACAGGGTGTTAGGACTAATTAAATACCTTATAAGCAAAACCCTGAGAAGCCATTGGGGTCATTTTTTATTTGGGGGGAGTTGAGGTAGTTCTCAATCAGCTGTTTGATATCTCGCTTAAGAAAATGTACTTCAATCCTCAGTTATTGCTGCCACTAGGAATGGGAAGTAATATGGATGTGGTAGAAATAATTGAAAAAAACTGCCAATCTTAATATAAAGCCAACTAAGAGCTTACACAAAGTAGGTCCCTGGGTGCTTGTATATAAATAAAACAAAATGATTTCTAAGTAAATAATATGTAAGAAAAGATATTATAATATCTTAAAAAGTCTGTTCACTTTTTAAGATATTAATACAGTAATTAATTAGAGAAGTTTGTACGAAATTAATAACAAACTGCTTTGAATTTATTGGGAATATGTCTTCTTTAAAAGATCATCCCAGGATTTCAGACTCATCCGTCACTATTCAATTTGCTGTTCAGTGTCAGCTATTTTTACTAGTATCTGATTACTTCTTCAAGTTAATTTCCACTGGGAAAGCATGGACTTTGGGGTCAGACAGACCTGGTTTTGCATCTTAACTTTGCCTTGAAGAGTTGGATGACCATGGCTGAGATTTTTAATGTCTCCAGACTGCTTTCCTCTTTCTGAAATTTTAAGTGGAATTGGATTAAATTTGCACATTAATCTAGAAGAAACAAAGAAGGACCCAGTAATTCCACTTTGGGATATTTATCTGAAGAAACCCAAAACACTAAGTGGAAAAGACATATGCATCCATATGTTTTTTGCAGCATTATTTACAATAGCCAAGATGTGGAAACAACCTGTATCCATCAACAGATGAATGGATAAAGAAGAGGTGGTACATAAAAACAATGGAATATTACTAGGCCATAAAAAAGAATGAAATCTTGCCATCTGCAGCAACGTGCATGGGTGGACCTAGAGGGTATTATGCTAAGAGAAATAAGTTAGACAGGAAAAGACAATTACCGTAAGATTTCACTTATATATGGAATCTAAAAACAGAATAATTGAACAAACAAAACAGAAACAGATTCATAGATTCATAGATACAGAGAACAAACTGAAAGTTGCCAGATGGGAGGGGATTGAGGGGGCTGGATGGAAAAGGGGAGGGATTAAGAAGTACAAATTCGTAGTTACAAAATAGTCATGGGGATGTAAAGTACAGCATGTGGAATATAATCGATAATATTGTAATAACTATGCATGGTATCAGATGGGTACTAGATTTATCAAATTGATTATTCTATATGTTATATAAATGTCTAACCACTATGCTGTAGACCTGAAACTATTATAATATTGTATGTCAACTGTAATAGGAAAAATAAAGCAGAATGTTTGCTTCGGTAGAGTTAAATCTAGTCTTAAGGCAGCTCTATAATTAAGGACTTCCAGGACTTCTGGGAAATTTTTTTTTTTTCCTTACTTGGATTGCCATTTTTCTCAATTTCTCTTAGAAATTCTAATTGTTTTGTGTCACACATTTTGATATCGTGATATTTATATTCATAACTGATATCTTAATTGTAAATTCTAATTTGCACTAGTAACAAATGGTTTACTTTGTTTTAATATTGTTTGCCTTGACTTATACTTTGATTAGTAAAATTGGTTTTCTTGGTTTCTTTGTGCTTCTGCTTGCACAGCATGCCTTCACCCACTTTTGTTCTTAAAAGCTATCTGGATAACATTGTTATAGATGTACTTTAGGAGACTGCATATGTAGAGAAAACTTTTTGAGAAAAGCTTTTTGAGCAGATAAGTTAAGCAACTTTCATTAATGTTGTGATACAATTTTCCTTTCTTCTGTCATCTTACTTTTCTCTTTTTTAGCTACTTTGCGATATCCATTATTTTATTTTTGCTATACAGATTTTCTATTTCAGACAGTATAGATTTTGCTTTTAATCTACATTACATATTAAAAAACAAACAAAAAACCAACCTTGGACTTCCAAACTCCAGAGTTTTGAGAAAAATAATCTCCATTAAGTCAAAAAACAAAGAAAAAAAATCCTATTTTAGTGTTTATTTTTCTAATTACCAGTGTTAACTTCTCCTTGAATAAGATTTGGAAGTTAGTGTTCTTTATTTCCTTTTATTTCTTCCCCTCCAGCTTCTCTTACATTATTATTTTAACATGGCATTTTGTTGCCAGATTGTTATCTTTAATTACTTTTAACTTGTTTTACATCTTTAAAGAATTTATTTTTATATTGACTTATAGCAATATTTATAACAATTACTTAAACGGGTATGTGTTTTAATAGTTTCAATGCTTACTGCCAGTCTTTTCATACAAAAGTTTCTCTATTTTTTCCCCACATTTTTATTTATCTCTCTGCACAATGATTTCCATCTTCTCCTTGCTAAGGAATGGATACTTTCTGAGCCCATGATTATCTGAGAATATCTTTTTGTTGACTTCACAAGTGAATGAGAGCTTGACTGAAGATAACATTCTTGGGCCATAACCTTTGTTGTCAGAATTCTGGAGGCATTTCACATTGGCTTTGGGAATTTAAAGTTGTAAAAGAGGAATTTGAAAGTGTGATTTTAAAAAAAAATCCTATGTAGATAATCTGATTTTTCAGCCTGGATATCATAGAGGCTTTCTTTACGTGTGAAATTCAAGACTTTAATCACTTATTCATGCACATGGTAAATGTTTATTGACCACCTACTGTGTGTTTGACTTTGTTTTAGGTATTGGGAGTTCAACAGTGAATGAGACAGAAATCCCTTCTCTGGTGAAACTTCAGTCCTGGGTGATATAAGTGTTAATTTCTTTTTTACTAAATTTTCCTAATACCCTGTGGGTTTTCGGACCTTCAGAATTTGGTCTATTTACACATTATGAACATTTTCTTTCATTAAATTTCTGATTATTGCTTTGTTTTTTTCATGGGTTTTTTTTTTTTTTTTTTTTGGCTCTTCAGATACTCCTGTGTGGAATTTATCTGTTTGCATTGGTCTTTCATTTTCTCCTGTTTTATATCCATGTCTTCTTCCTCTGCCTTCTGTGGGTATGTGGCAGATTTGTTCTCTGTACGCATTTATGCATGTATGCATCATCATTTATGATCTTTATTATTTCTAATGCATTTTATTTTCTTTTTAATAATTTAAAAAATTTTTAAATTATCGTCGACATACAATATTATATTAGTTTCTGGTGTACAACATAGTGCTTAGACATTTATATAATTTACAAAGTGATCAGCCTGATAAATCTAGTACCCATCTGACACCTTGCATAGTTATTACAATATTATTGACTAGATTCCTTATGCTATACTTTACTACATCCCCATGACTATTTTGTAATTATGACTATTTTGTAACTATCAATTTATACTTCTTAATCCTTTCTCCTTTTTCACTCCCAACCTTCCTCCCATCTGGCTCTAATGTACTTTTAATTCTGTTGTTACACTTTCGTTTCCTTTGTTTCTTTGTCTGATCTAGTTCCCTTTTTATTTCTGCCTCTCTCAACCAGTGTCCTCTCAGCTATTGCATTCACTTATCTCATCCTTTATCTGTGTGACTTAATCTTTAAAAATTTTTGCTGAAAGTATAAAATAAATATTGCCTAATTTTATCATTACTTTGCTCATTTGATTCCCCAAAAGTATGTTCATTCTTTGCCTCCTGAGCATAATCTCTTTCTTTTTCTTTGTAGAATCATTTCATAGGCTCCCCTCCCCCCGGCCATCCCCTTCTAGATTACTTATCCTTGGAAGATAAAACTTTTCTCTAGGTGTGATATTTCTCTCATAATAAAACGGATGGCATTCTCTTTGATCTTCCTTTTTTATTGGATAATATGCTAATCTCAGATCTCATTTTGAAGAATTTACTGCTGGTTGGATGATCTAGTGTCCTTTTGGGGGAGCGCCTGTGAGAAAGCCCACTGCCCTGAGCTTTGTTTCTGACACTTTGCTATCTCGATTGGTGAAGTTGTAGCTCTTGGGCCAGCTCAGCGTTGCTTGGCTTTGTTATGGTGTTATACCCTATGGAAGCAGGAAAGAACCAAGTCCTTCCTTCTGCCAACCCAGGCTGGTGGAACCTCCAGGTCCCTAGGATTCCCCTTAGAAGATTTCCAGCATGCTAAAGAGGGAGTATTATTATTACTAGTAGTAGTAGTAGCAGCAGCAGCAGCAGCACATAGACTTTTTACTCTGGCTGCCTATCAGATTGCCTGATGAATTAAAGAAAGGAATACAGATGTCCAAGCTTTACTTCAGATCTTCTGCGTCTGGGTGATTCTGATGTGCAGTTAGGATCAGGAACCAGTGGGATAAATGGCTGCAGAAGGGGTATTCATCACTTATTTGTCCCGTGGTCTGTTTTTGCTTCTAGCCCCGGCCTCTGTGGACCCCAGTTCTCCTCCCGTTCCATCCTTTGAGACTTTGAGACTATGCTCCTTTTGTTTGGAAGGCATGTTGCACAGTAGCTCTCAATGCCTTTCTTTCATCCGCTCTCTTCCACACTATGCTAAGCAGAAATGTCTTCATGTTTCTGCCTTGTGTATGGCAACCAACCCCGATGCAAATTTTGACCCATTTTTACTATTCTTAGTCACCTCTTTCTGGTTTGGGAGTGGGAAGTAGGAGCCAGATGCCTTTGTTCACATTGCCATCTTCCCTTGAATTCCAGCTATAATGGCTACTAGTGGGAAAATTATATTGAGATGGGAGCTACGCAGACAGTAGTTCTGCTTTATATTCTGTTTGTGTATAGACAGATACTGTGTGTGGTATTTCTTAATACATATATTTGATGTGTCTCAAAATCATTTGCATACATAGGGCAATTTTTGTTTCCGATGTCCTTATGAAATCTTTAAAATAAAAGTTGTGAAGATAAAGGAGAGCACATGTCATAGGTCTTCAGATTCACTCTCATAACCATATTTTTACATTTCCTATTATAACCAAGAATATTTTCTTCAAGTTAATTACCTTGTGCTGCATATGTCAGTTATATTTAAAATTTTGTGGACACCTCTGATTTTGAATAAAATAATTTGTAATCATTCTTACTTCTTAGGTAGCAGAGATTCCCATGGGAGAAATATACATAAAAGGTAGTTACGTGGAAACTTTTCTCTGATAGGCATTTAAACTTTTTCTCATTTGTAGAAAGCATGCAGGCTTGTTTGTTAGGAAATTTGCTTTTCCTTGAAAGTTAGTCATGGTACTCCTGGGCTGTCTGTGAGTTCTTTATTCATTACTAACAAACCTCTTCTTTTTGATTACATTAAGAAAATAGAACATTGAAGGAATGAATTAGACTACAAGAGGCATGAAATTACTTTTTTCTGTACAGTGGTTGAAATAAGTCTGTTTCTGATTGTTTTACTGCTTTAGCACTCATCTGCGTAGCTCTTCAAATACTGTCTAGTGTGAGAACCAACATCTTTTCTGATCATCTACTTTCTGGTCATCTCCTAAGTAGGAAACACTCGCTCCGAGAGTTCTATTCCATGGCCTTTGCCTTTATTCGCCATTTTCCTTACTCTCAGATTTTCTGGCTATTGAAATGTTTATCTTAATGGCATTTTACTTATGGACTATCCAAGAGATAGGATTAACTTTCTAAAAAAAAAAAAAATCCCCGTTTTGTCAGTTTACAGCAATGTTTAAATATGCATTACTTCATTGGATTCTTTCAACAGCTTATGATGTAAGAAAAGCAAACTGGATTACTTGATTTCACAATTTGGGAAACTGAGGTTCAGAGGGGTTAAGTGTCTTAGCCAAGGTCATGCAGTTAAGAAGTCGTAGAGCCGGGACTTGAAGCCAAGTATAATACTCTTGCTGTTAAATACCCTGTCAGCCTTCTTCAGATGTCAAAGTTTCAACTGTAATTAGCCATGATAATGTTTTCCTAAGATGATACAACCTTCTGTGTTCTCTCTTATTTTTTAGAAGATGATCTCTTAGAAGATGATGGAATTTTCAATATCTCAATATTTAATGAAGCTTGTTTGAAATTGAACAGGCATTCTAGGAAAGTTGGATCAGAACAAATATACCAAGTAAGAAGATCTCTTATATTATCTGTTAAAGCAATGTGTCACTTAAGAAAAATGATTTTCAAATAAGTACAGAAATAAATGGTTCTGAGACAATTGGTTAACTACTTGGTTAAGAAAATAAATAATTTTTCACTCCTACACTAAAATGATTAAAAAGTTAAACTGAAAAATATTACTACTGTTAATATGTTAGACAAAGAATAATTTAAGTAACACGTGGAACACTCTTAAATCTAGAAAGTGAACATTCAAAGGTAATTTGCAAAGGAGGATATACACATTGCTAAAACATACATGAACACGTTATGTCTCACTAGAAGGCAAAAAAAGAAAAATTTAAACCATATAATACCATGATTCTTCTTGGGGATTGGAAGATCTTGGTGGAGAAGTTACAATGATGACACAGTCTGGGATGTGGCTGTGGATATGAGTTGCGAACATGGAGAGGAAAAAATCCATAGCGTTGAGCTCAAGAAACTCTGAGGCCAGGTTTTGACGGCTTACGTATAAGGAAGGACCTTTATGTTACTCAAGAGAATGCTAGGAATTGAGAGAGAGAGGAATCTCCCCGTGAGCCCTGTGTCAGGGTCTTGGATGAGTGATGGGGAAGGATAGGGGATGGGATAGCCAGTGACATGATCATCAGAGGAAACACTAAACACATGAACGTCCAGGTAAAGTGCACGGATTGATCAAGGGCTTATCATATTACTTCTGGGACCATTACATATATTTTCCCTTATAGGTCCCTACAGTATACCTGCAACTTGAGTTGGCAGTTAGAGTCTGATTGGGTTAACAGCATGTGTGAGGATTACATCCTTAAGAGCTCAACTAGAAAAGAACAAATTCCATTGCACAGTTGCTTTGAATGCATAATTTGGAGTAGTTCTCATAAAGTTTAAAAACTCTGTTCCATGAGGCTTATCTATGGATTCCTTAGGAATGAAAAGAAATGAAAAAGATTTTGCCCAGTAGCTCCAGTGCAATCTCCTTCACTGGGTGGGCATCAAAGGATTACCTTAGACTAGCCTGACATTTTGTTTATCTGAGATGAAGTTATGCGTTTTAAGCTTAGCCCTGTAACTGTTTCAGGGGGAAGTCGAATAGGATAGGTAGGGTAACTTCATAAAGTCTTTCCCCACTTTAGCCTGCTATTGTAGTAAAAGTAATTCTAAGTGAGTGAAGATAAATAGAAGGAACCTTTTTGCTCTATCATTATTTTGCTTATAGTCTAGATATCTGCAAGGCAACAGAAAATTTAATGCAACACTTTCTTTTAATCTCATGACAGTTTAAAGTTCTGGGTCGAAGGTGGTATCTGAATGATTTTTATCATGCAACATCATTTAACCTCACAACGCGGGAACAAACTTCTGTAGTGTGTCTAGATCTGTATCCGGCAACTGAATACACAGTGAACATCACCCGACTGAGATCTCCTGAGCAGCACTCAGTGCAAATAAGAATAACAACTGCACCAGCAGGTAGGCTTAGTAATATTTGATAAACATTACTAAGTATTTAGCAGGTAGGTGGGCATGTCTTTCTGTTTTGTATCTCAAGATAAGTGAAGTATGTGAATTGTACAATGTGGGGGAGCATACAGAATGCTAATCTGGGAATCAAGAGACTTGGGTTCTAGTTCTGACAAGCTACCAACTTTGTCTAGGGTTTGGGGTGCCTGAATCTTACCACCTATCCCCTTCCCCACGGGGGCTCTGGCTCATAGAAGATACAGACTAGGAATGGACTGGTGGTGATGGATTGAGAATACTGTAAGGCCTCCTGTCGCTCACCCCAAATTTAAGACAGCTGAGCCCTAAGGGTCATCATTATGGACAACTAGAACCACCTTCCAGGGGATCAGAAATGTGAGCTGCACTATGTCAGCACCAGCAGGATGAGGAGGCCTCCTAACTGGACCGTGTGCAAGCACAGTAACCCAACATAGAGAACAGGGGCCTAATGAAGGTCAGGTTCCTTGGAGAGGCCATGAGGCCTTGTGAGGAAGCCATGTAGAGGCCAGCTCTGTCGACTCCATAGCTCTCCCTCGTGGGAAGGGACACAGAGGTCTCTACAATTTCTTTCGTTCTTTAATCGATTGGATTTAACAAACAAATTTATGGGCTGCCAAGTGGAGAGGCCACCCGCTTTGAAGGAGAGCCGTAGAACGGGATGGGCCCTGCTCCTGCTTTGCTGAGGCCTCTCTCCATGCTCACCAGTGCCCTTAGAAAAGAAAAGTTACGTCATGGTTGCTCGACATTGTCAATGTAGTAAATGTCACCGAATTGTACATTTTAAAGTGGTTAATTTTATGTCCCACCTCAATTTTTTAAAACAGCCAAAGGATTAGTTATGTTGTTTTCGCGCCTGGGCCTCAGTTACCTTCTGAGTGATCATTATGCGACATAATACAAGTGAAATGTTCGGAACAGTTCCCAGTATATAATAATGATGATGACGATAATACGTATGTTTACTGAGCACTAAGTATATGCTGGGCACTGTTCAAAGTGCTCTCTTTGAATCAGCTCAAACCTACCAAACTGTCTGAGGAAGGCACTGCTGTTATTCTCATTTTTCAGATAAGTATCATGAGGCACAGAGAAGTTTGGCACCTTTTCCAAGGTCACACGCTTAGCAAAATGTGCAAGTGGGATTTGAACTCAGGCAGTCTGGCTCTAGGCCCCTCATTCTTAATCAGTACATCTATTGCTTCTTACTAAATATTAAGTTATTAAAAAGAGAAAACAAAATTATATTTTCAGAATCTAGTGCCTCGTCAGTCCAGGCACTTATCAAACGCCATAGATATATAAATGTGTTCGTTTAGTAAGTCTTTATTTCTTGCCTACTGCCTACTATGTGTCAGGCAGGTGCTGATGATGTAGCAGCAATAAAACAGTCCTAGCTGTCATGGAGTTGAACCCAGGGGGTAGGGAAGAAGAGAGATAAACAATCAAGGAAAGATATCATATGTTAGATGGGACTTAGTGTTAAGATGAACAAAGCAAGGCAAAGGGAGTGACAACTGATGGTCTGGAAAGGCCTTTATTATAAAGTGACATTTAAGCACAGATCTGAAGGAAGTGAGAGAGTAAGCCATGCACAGAGGGACCACCGGGCAACAAGGTCTTGAGACAGACATGTCCTTGGCATGTTTTAGGAACATCGACAAAGCCAGTATGGCTGGAGCAGAGTTGGAGAAAGTGGTAGGAGATGAGGTCTAAACTCTAGCTCGAGTATAATCAGGGGTCATGGTATCAGGTTCAGAAAGTAAATCCACTGTTACCTTCTTTGCAGTCCCCATCAAAGGCTACAAATCAACTATTACTGGACCCCAAATTACCAGTAGTAAGTAGAATCTAGCATATGATATTTCAGCCTCTATAGGTTACAAAGCAGTCTGGAGCCCATCACCTTTGTATTTAAACGTAATTTAGAAAATAACCTCTTCTCATGACATTACTTGAATTCAGTCTGACACTCGGCTTCCCATACCTTTTGGAGGGAGAGAAATTCTCTTTGCTTGAAAATTTTAGAACTTTGTAGTGGTGGCTCCAGGTGTTTCTTGGTGCCCATCCCAAGTATTTAGAACCTTTTCATTTTCCTTTCTCCTTTGAGCCCTGTTTCTAACAGTCCTTTACCATTGCTGAAGATCTTTCTCTTTCACGAAGGAGCCTCCTTTCTTTGTGAGCTGGGTAACCCACAATATAGCAGTAGGAACAGTAGGAAACTCTTCAAGTGAAATGCATTGTCTTGCATGCCACCTCACTGTCCCAATTTTCTGTTCTTTCCTCTGAGTTTCTCTGTTCCTAGAAAGATCCCAGAAATTATTTTAGTTCTGAACTCCTTTGGCTCTTATTATTGAATGCCTTGCCTATGAGTCCTGCTTCCTGGTTAGGAGGTTTCACATTTGTCTCCCCTGGAGAATTACTCTCAGCTGCTGTTGAGTTTCTGGACCTTGTGCTTTCACTGGTCTAATGAGGTCCAGGAAGTGTCTTAGGTTAGTGGTTTTCTTCACCCAAGTCCCACCTTTCTTTAGAACTGAATTTCTAAGACTTGAACCGTCTGTGCTGCTTTGATGGGGACTGACCGAAGCATTCCTTCCTGCCACCAGTTCCTTTTCTGCATTGGAGAGATAAGGCTTCAGGGTTCCAGTTCCCACTGAGTTATCCTACTGTTTGAGCAGGCCCAGCTGAGTTTTCAGCTGGTAAACTTCCATTCCAGTTGTTTCTGTTCCTTCTTTTTTCTCAGGTAGGGCTAATACAGTCTACTAAATTTTAGTACTGTCCTCCCCTATATTTGGTTTTTGTTTTTACACTTAAATTTTTGTTCTCTTAACATATTACATAGTAACTTTGCTTTCAAAATAGTTGATTTGTAGCCTTTTTTTCCCCTGACAATATTTACTTTGCAAAGCCAACTGTCTATTTAGACTGTTTCTATTTGGGAGTTTTAAAACCATATCATTTATGAATAAGAGAATGTTTGTTTTTCTGTCCTCTTTGGCAAAGGATTACATTCATTTAGTTACATCTAAAATAGTGTTGGTAAGTTAAAAAAAAAATCAAAAGAAGGGGAGACAGAACATTCTCCCCTCTATGCCCTGGTAGAATACCATAACTGTTAAGGTGGTTTATTTTGCAGGTTTTTCTAATAGCATGTATCGTGTGAGATCTATGGCAACCTTATAAAACTTCCCCATAAACTGATTCCTGTTCACAGAATCGAGTCCAAACAAAAGATAATAAGGATCATAAGAACTTAACATTCATTCTGATATTTTTCCACAAAATGATAAATATTATAACAGTATTGTGTGGTCGAAGAATTATGTCTGAAGTCAGCCTGTTTCTCTTATAAAACCATTAGCCTGAAAAAACTCATACTTGCAGTTGGTTAGGCCAGAAATTGGCATATATTTTACATGGAATATCCAATTATTTGTAAAATATGCCAAAAACGGGGAGAGTAACTCATTTTATTTTAATTAAGATAATGACATTGGAGATTCAGCTAGGTAGGACCATACCCCTGGGGTAAATAAAGATGAATAAGATTTGGAATTGGAGCCCTTCACTAAATGGGTGATAAATGGCGTGGAGCCAATAGGTTCCTCTCATTTTTTTCAGGACTACCGTATTCAGATCATGTGTACAGAAAAAGAGGCTCCAAGACTACTGTCTCCTAGGCTGAAATCAGATAAAAGATCACTTCCTTCTTAGTCTAAACTATTAATACAATGCAAGGGAAAGCTAACCATAAGTTTTTTTTCTATTTCCTTGTAACTTTTTAATTTGATATAATTTTAAATTTCTCTTTTGCCTGTTCTCTTGTTCCCTCTCTGCCTTTTTCCCTCTCTTCCTGAAATAAATCCCACTTGGTCATGCCGTATTATTATGTTATGAGACTCCGTTCTTTGATATTTTCTTTAGTATTTTTACATCAATATTCATAATTATATTGGTTTATGGTTTTCTCTCTTTCTTCGTACTGCCTTTATCAGGTTTAGGCATTAGTATTTTTGTTCCTTCAGAAAAAGAATTTACAAGGTTTCCTGCATTATTATGCCCTTTGTTATTTGGAAGGTTTCCTTTATTTTATAATTTATGTAGCAGAGTATCTGGTCTCTCACAGTTTGGTAGAATTCTCCCGTGAAACAGTCTAAGCATAGAGAGATTCTGTGGCAGTTCATTGATAACTTTCTCTTTTTTCTCTATGGATATTGGTCTGTTTAAGCTTTTTATGTCCATTGGGGTCAATTTAGGTAAAGTATATTAGGAAATACCCATTTCATCTATGTTTTCGAAATTATGGGCATAGAAGTCTGCAAAGTACTTTCATTTAACTTTGTGAATTTTCTTTTGTTTCAATGATTATTTCTCCCTTTATTTGCATTTTCTTCCTTTTTTCTAGATTAAGTTAGCTAGCAGTTTGTCTATTTTATTAGTATTTTCAAAGAGCCAAGATTTTGTTTAATTAATTAGATCTACTATTTTTTTTCTCCTCTACATCAGGAATTAGCAAACTATGTCTTACGAGTCAAATCTGGCCTGTTGCCTGTTTTTATAGTAAAGTTTTATGGACCACAGCCAAGCCACTCATTTACATAGTATCTGTGGCTGCTTTTGTGCTACAGAGTCAGAGTTGAGTAGTTGTGACAGGCTGACCTAGAAAGCCTAAAGCATTTACCGTCTGACCTTCTATAGAAAAAAATTTGCTGACCCCTGTTCTGCATCATTAATTTCTGCTTTCATATTTAGTATATCCTTTCTTATGCTTTTCTTTTTGCTTTATACCAGTAGTTGCATTTTATTTTATCTTCATTGCAAACGGTGGCTTTTTTCGTTAAAAAGTGTCTTTTTTCATATTTAGTACTTTTTGACTTCAGTTCTACCAATATCAGGATGCAACCCCTACTTTCTCACATGTCCCATTTGTCTTCTCCACTAATGTCTATCATTTTATCTTCAGCTGTTCTGAATCACTTTATTTTAGGTCTCCCGGATATAGTTGGATCTTACATTATGAGACAAATTGAAAATCTTTTATTTTTTAATAAGAAAGTTAAATCCACTTATAGTTATTGATAAGGCTGATGTGTTTGGACTCAAATCTGTCCTATTATTTTATGTTGTATTTTCTGTATTTCTTTCTCTGCATGGTGTGATTTTTTTTTCTGTTTTAAATATATATTTACATATATTTATTTATTTTGGGGAAGGTTTATATGTATTTTTTTCTAATGGTTGCCTTTACAGCTTTTTAAAGTAATCTACCTCCTGTTTTCTTATATAACTTTCCACCATCTGGTTTGTCAGTTTTTTAATGGCCTACTTTTATCTTCCATTTATTGACTATATGACATTCAAAGTACTCTATTCTGTTTTCTTTTTTCTCTATGCCTTCTCTTTCCAATTTTTCATTTGCCATATTTTTATTTTATCAGAACATATAGCATTGACATTTTATTCTCTCACCATGGCCCACCCTTTATTTTTGTCTTAGGTCTACAGTTTAATGAATTAGCTGGTCACTATCAATGCTTTTGCTGAAGTTTCCCTAGTTACCTCTTGGATGAAGCTCATCATCTAGTAGATTCCTCAAGAGTACAGTGTTCCCTGAGTTCTTTCATGTTTAAAACTTCTCTGTTGCCTTGATACTTGAAAGATCGCTTGGCTGGATATAAAAATCTTCATGCTTTCTCGATTCGCGTTTCATTAATATTCAGGTTTTTTTGTTGCCTTCCTTTTTATTTACATTTTGAGAAGTCTGGTGCATCCTCATTCTTTTGCCTTTGGATCTTATTTGTTCAGTTCTTTGGGTGGAGATGTTGAGGATTTTTCTTTATCTTTAAAGTCTAGTAGTTTTACTTGGATAAGTCTCAGGGTTGATTGTTCTGGGTGAGCTTTCTCAAGTATCTGGTGGGCCTTTTCAGTATTTATATTTTTGATTTTTGTAAAGTAAATGTTAATTGTGTTTCAATGTTTTTCTTCTTTAGAGACTTTAATTATACATATGTTAGATCTTTGCCTATGTTCTGTTTTGACCACTTTATTTTTTATTCTCCTTTTTATAATCTCATTTTAATTCTTTTTAGTTGTTTTCCTGTATTTTTTTAATCTCCTTATTAAATTTTTATTCTAACCTATCCTTCTTTGGGCACCATGATATTCTGACTATTTCTGATATGGATTTGTTTTTTCCTTTTGTTTCTTTCCTAAATTCAGTCACCTTTATTCTTTTCCTCCCTGCTTTTTGTCCATTTCTGTTCTTAAGGTTTTTTAAAATTTTTAAATTTTAATTAAAAAAAATTTAATTAAGTTTATTGGGGTAACATTGGTTCATACAATTATATAATTTTCATGTGTACATTATCATTTGACATCTGTATATTCTATTGTGTGTTTATCACCCAAAGTTCAGTTTCCTTCAGCTACCATATATTTGATCCCCTTTACGCACTTCACCCTCCCCCTATCTCCCTATATTTGACCCCCTTTACCCCACCTACCTCCCCCTCCGCCCACTAGTAATCACTAGTCTGTAGTCCTCTGGTAACCACTAGTCTATAGTCCATGTCCATGAGTCTCTGTTTGTCCTGCTCATTTGTTGCTTTTAGGTTTGTATCCCACATATAAGTGATATCATGTGATTTTCAACTTTATCTGTCTGGCTTATTTCTCTTAGCATGATTATCTCAAGTTCCATTCATGTTGTTGCAAATAGCAGTATTTCATCTCTTCTTATGGCTGAGTAGTATTCCATTGTATATATGTACCACAGCTTCTTTAGCCAGTCATCTATCGTAGGACACTTCAGTTGCTTCCATGTCCTGGCCACTGTGAATAATGCTGCTATGAACATCGGTGTGCAAATATCTTTTTGGATATAAGTTTTTAAGTCTTTGGGGTAAATACCCAGTAGAGGGATTGCTGGATTGTATGGTAGATCAATTCTTAGTTTTTTGAGGAAACTCCATACTGTTTTCCATAGTGGCTGTACCATTTTGCAGTCTCACTAGCAGT
>NW_006431915.1:6222555-6234874 GCF_000325575.1 Pteropus alecto | reverse complement strand
TATTTCAGGGCTCCCTGATTGGGAACAGAGATATTAATAAGTGCTCTGTCTTCTTGGTGCATGATTCCCTTTATCATTATGAAGTGTCCCTTAGTAGCTTTCTTTATTTTTTTTTTTTATTTTGAAGTCTATTTCGTCCAATATTAGTACCGCTACTCCCGCTTTTCCACGAATGCCATTTGCTTGAAATATCATTTTCTACCCTTTCACTTTGAGTTTATATTTGTCTTTGGAGCTAAAATGTGTCTGATGTGTCTCCTGGAGGCAGCATATGGTTGTGTGGGTTTTTTTTTAATCCATTCTGCAACTCTGTGCCTTTTTATTGGTGAGTTCAATCCATTTACATTTAGGGTGATTATTGAAATACGAAGTCTTCTTATAGCCATTTTATCTTTTGCTTTCTGGTAGCACAGTGTTTCTACTGCTTCCTTGTCCTTGTGCTTCTGTTTTCTTTATTTTGGTTGGCTTTTGTGTGTTTTCCCTCTGGTCCTTCTTGTTTTATGTTATATACAATGGTTCTGAATCTTTGGCATGTGGTTACTATTATGAATATGTAAAGGATAGTTATGTATATATACAGTCCATTTTCTTCTGCGCGTGCCTTATCTCCATTCCCCTTTGCAAATTTGGACCTTTGAATCCCCCCCTTTTCAGTCATTGTTATCTCAATTTGTTCTTATGTGTTCATTGAACATTTCATTACTATCTTGCTGTAGCAATTCTCTTCTTAATATTTAAGCTTATAATCCTCTGTTCTTAGTAAGGGTTGCACTCTTCTGCTTCTATTTGCCTGATAGTCAAGTACAGGCCTCGTAGTGGAGAATTCCCTCAATTTTTGTATGTCTGGAAAAGTCTTAATTTCTCCTTCATATCTAAAGGAGAGCTTAGCTGAATACATTATTCTAGGCTGGGAGTTACTTTCACTGAATAGTTTAAATATTTGATTCCATTTCTTTCTGGCTTGTAAGGTTTGCGCTGAGAAGTCCGAGGATAATCTAATGGATTTACCTTTATAAATTACCGTTTTTTTTCTCCCTGGCTGCTTTGAGAATTCTGTCTTTGTAGTTGATTTTTGATAATTTTAATACAATGTGTCTTGGTGAAAGCCTTTTTGGGTTGAGATATTTGGGTGTTCTGTTGAGTTTTTGAATTCCAAGCTTTTTGTTGAGTTTTAGATGTTCAGCTTATTGTTTCAAGGGGAGAGATCAGGGGACTCTCTCACTCCACCATGTTTCCAACATTCCTGTTCTTACTGTTTGAATTTCCGACTCAGGGTGTTTTCTTCATACCCCCAGTGCTTATTTGAAGATGTTTATTTCAGTTTATTGGGTTACATTTTTCTGGTTTGTGGGTTTCCTAAAAAATGTGTTTTTCCCAGTTGAAATGTTTTGATTATAATTGTCCTTTTATTAAAATGTCTATTAATTCCATAGACAAAATTAGTAGTTTAGGAGGGTTAATGAAATTTCTAAATTAAGAGTGCCCTCTTCTGTCACTGAATTGCAGTTCTTTAAAGAATATGTATTTTTTTTTTGGTGAGGGTAGGGATGAATTGTGTATTCTTCTGTTTTGGGGTTCTCTTTTGCCTTGTAGGATCTAGCATTTCCCCCTCGCTTCTTTTCCCCGTTACCACTAAGTCTCCAAAGGACACCAGTTTCTTCCTTTTAATCCTCTTCTTTCCCAGAAGCAGTGACTTACTTTCTCATACCACTAACCTGAAGTCTCCTAGGCTTTTCATCCTTTGCTCGTCGCCCGTGCTCTGATATAGTAGGTCTCTTTTTAGCACTCTCACACATAAGGTGGAATTTCTCTCTCTCGGAGTGAATCTAGCTTACCCGAGGGCCCTTCGTTTCACTCAGCTCTTCTAGAACCTTCTCACTCGCTACAGTGAGTTGTGGGAGACTGAGAGAGAACTTTGCTGGAATTTGGTATTTATTATTTCTATTAAAAAGTAATTTAAAATGAGTAGTAGTCTCTGTCTTCCAGTTAGGATGTCAACACTGGTTTTATAGTGTTTTATTTGCTCATCTTGTGAAGCTGAAGACTACTTTGGAGATCGTGTGGAGAGATTGAGATGTAGGAGGCCACCATTGTTCTTGAACAAATTGGAACGCTTATCTATAATAAATTCTTAAGTGCTAACTTTTCCACCTCTGTATCTTTGCTCACGCTATTTCTTTCACCTGCAATTCCCTCCCTTTTCTTCAGTTTCTATATTCCCTTTGTTCCTTCTTTCACTATCTCCCCGGCTGAAAGTATTTCCTTCTTTCTGAATTCCCATACTCTGTTTCAGGCGAAAGTATAGGTAAGAGTTTGGCAAAGTTATTGCGGAGTCATGGTATCTAAATTCAAATCTCTGATCTGTTGCATACTGTCTTTGTGCCTGTGGGCAAGTCACTTAACATCTGTGCAGTAAGTTGTCTTAACTGTAAAAATGGGACTAACAATATCTACATCATGGGTTTGTTTTGAGACTAAATGGGTTATGGAAAACCAGCACAACACCTGACACACAATAAGCATCTATCAAATGTTAACTATTACTTAAATTTACCTTATGACATTTACCATATGCTCTCTTGTGTTTTTGATATCCTGAAACAGGGTGTAAATCCTCTTCTAGATGAAGTACATGTTACGGGCAGAGACTATATCTTATTCAGAGCACCTGTATTTCATTGGGTTAATATGGTATCAGTTGCCTAGCTTTCCCCTTATTGCTGATTGTTTATATTTAAATGACCAGGAATGCTGTGCCTGCCACTGTCCTGGACACTAGGAGTACAAGGATAAGTGAGACATAGTCTCTCCCATCCAGGAGCTCTCAGTTCAGTGAGGCAATAGACCGGGATTAACAGTAATACAATACACAGAATGTAATTGAGGCATGTTCAAGGTACTGTGGGAACACAGAGGAAGTAATGATTGGTTTTGCACAGTGTTGCTCACCCACATTAATGAAGCAGAAACCAAGTTTCAAACAATTTAGTGAAAGAGGAGCCAAATTTCCTCTTCTCTGAGGCATTCTTGCAGGTCTGGATTTTCAACTTAAAGATTTGAGGTTAGATTGGCCTTCTGGGTGAGGAAAGGAGAGACTGAGAAGGCAGAGTGACCACTAAAAATGATCCAGAGAAAGAATTTTTGTATAAGAGACAGGGCAAAGGATCAGAGAGCAGGGTAGGAAGTGACTCAGGACCAGCTGTCCTCTATCGGGACCCTTTTCTTGTCAGTGGCTTACAAAAAAATTCTGGAGGAAATAGAGCACATTTTTAAGAAATACTGCCCCACGAAAACTCTAGAAAGCCAATACAGATATTAATAACTCTTAATTAAAAAGTGATTGAGAACTGTTATATACTAAATATGAAGACATGTTAGGAGTGTGTCAATCAGTTTTGCTTATATTTTTGTTTTATGATATATGATAAAATATTAATGTCTCCATAGGTCTGCAAAAGCTCTTTCAACCGGTATAAAAGAGATAAGAAAATAATCATGACACAGTTTACTTGGCAGAATTTTTTTCTGTCTTAATTAGATAAAATAATGGTATGTCTTATAAGAATGGCATCTTAGGTTTGATGAAATACCTTATATCTTTGCATACTTGGGAAGGATATTTCTGTAGAATTGAGTCTTAAGAATGGAATTGCTAAAATAAAGGACCTCATACATTCCTCTCCATAAAGATTGTGCAGGCATACCTCAGGGATATCGTGGATTTGTTCCAGACTACCACAATAAAGTGAATATTGCAATAAATTGTCCCACGAATTCTTTGGGTTCCCCATGCATCTAAAAGTTATGTTTACACTATACTGTAGTCTAAGCGTGTAATAGCATTACATCTAAAAAAAACCAAAGTACATACCTTAATGATATACTTCATTGCTAAAAAATGCTCACCATCATCTGTGCCTTCAGCAAGTCATAATCTTTTTGCTGGTGGAGGGTCTTACCTTCATTTGTAAAAATGCAATATCTACAGAGTGCAATAAAGGGAAGTGTAATAAAGTGAAACATGCCTGTATCAGTTTACACACGCATCTGTTTCTCAGTACCTTCGCTAACATTGGATATTATAATTTTTTAATGTTTGAGAGCCTAGTAAGTGAAAAGCATATTTTATTATTTTATTTTATTTTATTTTGTACCTCTTTGATTATTTAATGACCTATTACAGTTCTCCTATGAATTACTTTTTCTATTTATTGATCTTTTTTGTATATTGGTGGTGGTACTTATCTTCATGATAAATACTCTTTAGATACCAGGGCCATCAACTTTTCAAATATGTTACAATTTTTTCAATTTGTTCTTTGTCTTTTATATTTGGATCGTTACATCTTTTGCCATAAAGAAAGATTTCATTTATTCAAATTAAAAAATATTTTCTAGTTCTCTTATAATTTCTTTCCTAGCCAAGATTATAGAACTAATTTTCTGTGTTCTTTTCTAGTGTGTTTTTTAATTAAAAAATGTACTACAGCTGGAATCATTTTTGCCTGTTAGGTCAAGGTGGGGATCTAATATGTGTTTATCTCTATGGATAACTGTTTCCCAACTCAATTTATTTTCCACTGATTTGAAATTCCACTGTTATATAAATTCCCATGCATAGATGGAGTTATTTCTGGGTTCTACTCTATTCCATTGATCTATTTGTTTATTCCTTTGCTAGTAACAAACTTTAATTACTCTAGCATCCTCAGTGGGAGCGATATCACTCACAAAAGGGTAAAAATTCATTCTTGAGAGCCAAAAACTATTATTCTTTTTATATATGAAGCATAAACACATGGTACATAAGAAACACAATTTAAAACATTTTTCCCCCTAATCTCTCACCCTCTATAAAATTTTAATACCACAGATATGCTGTTTAAAAAGACTCCTTGTGGGGCTATCATGAAAAAAAAGGTTGTGGAACACTGTTACAGCTTTATAATAGGCATCGGTACCTGATTATGTCCTCTTTCAATAATTTTGTTTCAATTTTTTCCCTCGCTATTCTTATTTATTTTCCCAAAGGAATTTAGCAGTAATTGCTGTCTCTCAATTGAGTGTGCCAAGCTGATTCCTGCATCTGGGACTTTGACCTTGGAGCCCTCTGTCTGACCCCTCTTCTACTCTTGGTGGCTCACTGACTCGTGTCCTTCAGGTCTCAGCTCACATATCACCTCCACAGAGGGCCTTCCTTGGCCATCCTTACTGTCCTTGTACGATGCTTTTCTTCATAGTCCTTACCAGTGTACAAGATTATATTTTTAGTTTTTTGTTTTTGTTCCTTTTCTGCCTTTCTCACTAGCATGAATTCCATTAGGTGCGGGGACTTTGTTTGCTTACCACTTTATTTTTAGCCCCTAAAGCATCCTGGCACATGGTAAGAGCTTTCTCAATATTCATCAGATGGATGTGTAAACTTATTATGTTCCAAGAGGGTCCATTGGAATTGTCATTGGAAGTACATTCCATTTATAGATTAACTGGAGAATTGGCATCTTTTCCCTTTTCAGTCTTTCCATTCAAGGATGTGGCATCTCTCTCTTTGTTTTTTTTTGTTTTTTTTGTTTTTTTTTATGTCCTTCAGAATATTTTAAAAAAGTCGTCATGTAAGTCTTGGACATTTCTAGTTAGATTTATTTCTAGGTATTTGAAGTTTGTTCATGGTCTCTTTTTTTTCTTCAATTATATTTTATTTTATTTTTTAATTAATTAATTTTTATGGTGACATTGGTTAATGAAATCCAATAGGTTTCAGCTGTACACTTTAACAGTAAGGCATATATATGTTTACAATGTGTGTTCCTCTCCCATAGTCAGATTTCTTTCTGTCACCACATATTTGACCCTCTTTACCCCATCTACCTCCCCTCCCCCGTCTTCCCCACTACCCTCTGGTAACCACTAGTCTATTGTCCATCATCATGAGTCTCTGTTTGTTTGTTCTGTCCATTTGTTGCTTTTCGGTTTAGATCCCACATATAAGTGCTATCATGTGATTTTCAACTTTTTCTGTCTGGCTTATTTCATTTAGCATGATTATCTCGAGGTCCATCCATGCTGTCACAAAGCTCAGCGAAACAGCTCTTTTCTTGCAAATAAGAATCTTTTAATTTTTAATTGTCTTTTAATTGTCATTTTTGTTTCCCGTTGCTGGTATGACAAATTACTGCAAATTTCATAGCTTAAAACAACACAAATTTACTCTCTTATAGTTATGGAGGTCAGAAGTTTGACTCGGTTTCACTGGGTTAAAATCAAAGTGTCAGCAGGTCTGTGTTTATTCTGGGGGGCTCGAGGGGAGAATCCATTTCTTTGTCTTTTCCTGCCTACACTCCTTGGCTCGTGGTCCTATTCTTCATCTTTAAAGCTCTGCTTTCATCCTTAAATCTCTCTCTTATCTCCCTCTTATGAGGACCCTTGCTACTACATTGGGCCCATCTGGATAATCTTCCTATTTAATCACATTTGTAAAGTCCTTCTGCCATATAAGGTAACATGGTCACAGATTTCAGAGACTAGAGTGTGGACATCTTTGGGGAAGGGTACATTATTCAGCCTATCATACTTGTTCTTGCAGGTATATAGAAAATTATTAGTTTTTCTATGTTCTTGTATTTGAGTGTACTTTGCCAAACTCCTATTTGTATTTGCTTTTCTATTTTCAAACAATTTCATGTTTGTTTTTCTGTTGATTCTTTTGGATTTACCGGCAGTTACATCATTTGTTCCCTTCTTCCTGGTATTTATAGGTTATTTTTTCTTGCTTCTTTCAGTATTACCTAGAATCTTCTGACTAATGCTAAATAATAGCTATGAGACTGCGTATCCTTGTATTGTTCTTGACTTTACTAGAAATTGCTTCATTGTTTTACGGAGTATGTTTTATGAGTATGGTGGTTTCTAATAAACCTCTTTTAAATTAAGGAATTTCTATCAAATTATATCCTTTCTTTACTAAGATTTTTAGTCAGGAATATGTAATTAATGTATTAATTATTATTATAATAAAAGTAACCATACTTTTTTTTCTTTTTAATCTACTACTAGCTTTCTCAATAATGATCATCTCTGTGTTCCTGGAACAAATCATAGTGGTCAGAGTGTGTCGCTCTTTGAATGTACTACTGACTTCTATTTGCTAGTATTTTGTTTCGTATTTTTGTATTGATACATGTGTTTGGCATAGTGTATTTAGTGATTGGTTGTGCCATCCTTGTACATTTTAGGCCTGCGTATTAGGTAGTCGTATTGGATGAGCTGGAAAGATTTCCACCTTTTCTATGGTCTGGAACTGTTTAAATAGTATTGAAGTTATTTGATTTTTGTGAGTTTCATCAGTGTGACGTTCCTTGGACCACTACTACTTATCTCTAAAACTATCATCCATACCCAGTAGTGAAGGTGCGTTATCCTGAACCATCTACACTTTCTTACCTATTCTGTCTTACATCATTTGGAGTATAGTATGTGACCTGTGGAACAGGTTTTCACTAGGCCAAGCTGCCCAATCCATAAAGAGCATGTCATGTCAACCAATGCGGCTTCGTTTGTAGGAACCTGTCAGGCCAAGGGCTTACACAATAAAGGCTTGGCTCCAACGAGACTTCCTGTGTGTGTGTGTGTGTGTGTGTGTGTGTGTGTGTGTGCGCGTGCGCGCGCGCACATGCACGCGCGCGCTTTGGGAGTTGTCTTTATAACTTATTAATCATCATAGTGTTCCAGTGAAACTTCTTAGCAAGTCTGCTCTATTATTTCCAAGTTAGGGAAATTATACCATACCAGATCTGAACTAACTTTTGAACTGATTACCATGAAATTAAGCAGAGGCCAGCAAGTGCTTTGATCACAAGAGAAGAGGAAGCACAAACCCAGAGGGACCCCTCCTCCTTTGCATCATGAAAAGCCTGACTGCTTGAGATAGGCTTTTTCAGTCCCTCAAGGAACGATTCTCAATTCTGTGCTGAAATGCTGCTTTCAGCTCAGAATTTCAAACCGATGCTTATTTGTATAAACGAGGTTACCCAAGGCCAGGACTGTGAGTTGCAGTTTTAACTTAGTAAACCAAGGGAGTTTGCAGTGAATAGATTTAAATAATTTTTAAGAGGGATCCTCTGATTCGGTATCTTGTAATCTTAAATCTTTCATCAAGACTGAGTTTACATAAATGTAAAAGTGGTGTTTCTTGGGCTGCTACCGGTAAGTTCTAAATTAAAATACTATTGCAGTCATCCTATGTAAATGCTTATCCTCGGGAAATGTTTTAATTAGGTCATATTTTTGTACAGAGTATCAATTGATTTCTCATTCTTCTCTTCTTACAGAAAAACAGATTATTGGTAACATTTCAATATTTAATGAAACCTGCTTGAGATGGAGAAGAACGAAGACAGCTGATATAGAGGAGATGTATTTAGTAAGTTTCTGAAAGTTACTCTATTTATGGTGCTTGTCTTGTGTGGGAGGTTTAAAAAATAACAAACCTAAAAATCTACTTATATAGCGGCCATTATCAATAGAAGACTTACAGTAACAGTTGTAATCAGAAGCAAGAAAACAGGCACATCTGCTGCATATTTGAAGGCAGAGACCTTGGGGGTTGATGAGACGCCAGGAAAGTTTTTTGTGCACACAGCCTGGTGCAGAGCTGATATTCAGGCAGGATCCATGGAGGAATCCAATGGCTTTTGCGCGTCTGTGTCTCTCCACAACCAGAGACCCTGAGCAGGCTCTGAATGCGTTGCCTGGAGAGTCCAGGAGAACTTTTGAAGTTATACGTGGTTGTCAGTAAGAAAGGGAAAGACCAGGGGATGAGCTGCTACCAGAGGAATTAAGTAGGAAGAAGTGTGTGTCTATTGTATGTATGAGAACAAGAAAGAGGAAGTTGCCAGTGTTGAGCCCTTGGCTTTTAGTACATTTTTATTTTAAAATGTATTTATTATACTGATAACATTGTAACTATGATACATATGGTATTACATCTCTAATATGTGCTCACTGTTGTTATTTCACTTTTTGAAGGAAATTTAAAGTCAAGAACAAGAGAGGCCATGAGAAAGGTAAAGATCTAGGCATTCAGAGCCTTTTAAGCCAGAGAGTCACCTAGTGCACTTTTCTGTGTTTTAGTTCCACATTCGGGGCCTGAGATGGTATCAGAAGGAATTTGCCCAGGAAATGATCTTTAATATCACCACCAGCAGCCAGGCATCTGAGATGTGCTTGGACCTGCGTCCGGGCACCAACTACAATGTCAGCGTCCAGGCTTTGTCTTCGGCACTTCCTGTGGTCATCTCCCTGACAACCCAGATAACAGGTAAATCTTGAATGACAGCATTTGAATGAACAAAGCCAGCAGGGCCCTGTAGGTAGGCCTGGGTAAAGAGGAACACTACTCTTTCTTATCACTATGTAATAAACTGTAAGAGAGAGAGGACGAAGGACGTGGAATTGGAGAGAAATGCTAAGGGGCCTGCCGCTGTTTTATTATGACTTATTTCTTACAAAGATATTTGAAACAAAATGTTAACATTGATTAAACCTGAGTAATGCATACGTGAGTGTTAGTTGTATTCCTTCTGGACATTTGAAATATTTAAAATGTTTCATACTTAAAAAGAATTTTTCCTATTACTGTTTCTTTCTCAGCATCATATTTAACTGTGATCTTGTTGCAAGTGCCTTAAGAATACTTTTCTCTCCGAGAAACAATGACTGGCAGTCCCAGACTCGTCCCCAACAAATTCACTTTCCGCTTATTTTCTTGTCTCTCCTCAAATCTGTGATACCCCTCCGCGCACACACTCTGAGCCAATACTCAGAACATTAGCTTCCTGTTTCTTATTTCACTGAGAAATTAGAAGGAATCAGCAGAGGACTTGCCATTCCCAAATCTCCCACTGCTGCCTGAATGCAGAACTGTACATTTTGTCTTCTCTCTTGTTCCCCCATTCCTAAGGCGACACCCCACCCCCACCCAACTGGTGCGCTGGACCCCACTCTTAAACATATCTCAGTCACTTCCCCACAATGTAGAATTAGTCCCCACACTGTACGAGCCTGTCATAATCTCCTTTTTTAATGCAAACAAAACAAAAAAGTGAACATACTTCCTTTGATCCCGTATTCTCTGCGACTGCTTTGTCTTCTGTCAGCCACCCTTTTACAGCAAGACTCCTTGAAAGCGATGTCTGCCGCATGGGCTCCACATCCCTACCTCCCCTTCTCCCTTTGCATCACTCCAATCTGGAAGCATTTGCCTTCGCTGCTTTACTGAAAGGGTCTCCGTCTTGCAAAATCCACTGGCCAGTTTCCTTCTTAATCCGATTTTTCTCTACAGCATTTGACATTCCCTCCTTCTTAGGATGCCTCTTCTCTTGGCTTTTGGTTCCTCCTACCTTGTTGGCTGTTCCTTCTCAATCTTCTTTGCTGGCTTCATCTACTTTTATTGGTGCACTTCCCGCCCCCTACGATCCCCCTTCCTTTTTCTTCATTATCTACCCTTTCTGTCTAGCCGATCTCTACTGATCTCGTGGTTATAAATATTACCTGTATGCTGAGGATTCTCAAATATGTCTCCTAGTCCCTATTTCTCCTTTCCGTTCCACCCTTGTACATCCACCCCGCTCTTAAACATATCTCGTTGAATATCTAAAAGGCAAATCCAACAGAATTTTGGTTTCTTACCTCTTCCCTCACCCCCAGATCCATTTCCCAGCCAGGATTCTCTATCTCAGTTATTGGCATTCTTGCCAAATGCTCAGGCCAAGAGAGTCACGATTGATTTCATCCCTCCCACCGATTTCTAATCCATCGACAAGCCTCATTGGCTTGTTTCTGAAATGTATTTTGAATTCAACCACTTCTCCACATTTTTGCTTTCACGATTCCAGCAACCTAATGCAGGCCGGCAACCTCGGCTTGGACTCCTGCAGTAGCTTTCTAACTGGTTTCTCGGCTTTTACAGTTGCCTCTCAAGCCTCCCCGCCCCCAGTCTTAATCTCCATCACAGTAAGAGCCATCTTTTAAAAATGCACATGAGAACATGTCATCCCCAGCTCCAAACTATCCAGTGAGTTTCTGTTAGTGTTAGGATAGGTCTGCTTACCCTGGTCGTGGTTCCACAGTGTAGCGATTAGCACATCTGCTTTACTCGCAGAAGGTCCTGGGTCCATGCCCCAGTGGAGCCACACGGCCATGCCACCCTGAACAAGCCCGATGTCTGATCTCAGAAGCTAAGCAGGGTCAGGCCTGGTTAGTACTTGGATGGGAGACCACCTAGGAAGACCAGATGCTGTAGGCATAAATAATAATTAAAAAAAAAAAGTCTGCTTACTCTTCCTGGACACTCTCTCCACATACTTCTTTACATTATAATCATTCAAGTCCCTGCTAAAATATCACCACCTTAGAGAGGCTCTCGTGCCCATCTTTTCGTAAATAACCTTCCCATATCCACCTCATCACTCTTTATCCACTTACTCTGCTTGAACTGCTTCATAGAACATATTTCCAGAAATTATATTTTTAAATTTACTTGTTTATTTTCTTCCTACTAAAATAGGAGCTCTTTAAAGGCAGAGATTTTTGTCTGTGTGTTCTCCCTTTATCCCCAACATGTAAGGGCAGTGCTGGCACATAGCACGACAAAGAAATGTTTTTGTAGTGAATGAATATGAGGGCCAACCCAGAAATGGCCACTGAGTGGTATTGGTCTTGAGTAGGTGCCTGGTTAGTTAAGAAAGGCTTTAGACCAAAAAGAATTTACCCCATTTGGAGCTGGAAAGGCAAGTAATGTTCATTCAATTTGGGCATTCCTTTCCGTGTGACTTATTAAAATGAATAGTTATTCAGTCTCCTATTCTTTGGTCCTTGTCATGTTTGGATGGTTTGCATTACTGATTTAAGTGAGCATTTCATACTTTTTGAGTTGCGGGGAGGGAGTTTCATCTCGATGAGACACTTATTTCTATTTTGTTTTATAATAAAGGCTGAATATAGCCCTGGTAGCTAGCTCAAGCATCCTGTCTGTGTGTATAGCCATCAGGGGGCACTGTTGAGCTGTTTAAGTTCATTGCGTCCGTGACTGCATGTTTTCTAACTCTACCTTACTTTAAAGAATTTGCAAGTTTTAAAAAGTGTGAAAATTCAAGTTAAGATCTTATGAAAGGGTTAAAAAGAAAAAAAAAACCCTCAAAGAACCCTCCTTTTTATAAAAGGGGGAAAAAAGAGAACCTGATATGTCAATGTGAAGAGGTACACCTGGTTGCCTATGATTTATTTTAGTAAGACCGTGAACTTTCGAATTTACCAGAAATGT
>NW_006431915.1:6222285-6222493 GCF_000325575.1 Pteropus alecto | reverse complement strand
TGTCCTTTCTGAGTGTCTTACGTTCAATCTTACTGATGGGAACAGGATGAAAACAGGCGCTTTAAATATATTGCTGACCTCAGAGGAGAGAGTAAGTTCTAGGAATGTTGAAGGACAGAGGCACGTGTTGGCAGTGAAAGTGGAAGAGGATGCTGGTGGAAACACTGTCACCGTGCTTCTGACTCCGCTGCCGGGCTTTCAGGGAGAG
>NW_006431915.1:6189483-6222228 GCF_000325575.1 Pteropus alecto | reverse complement strand
ACGAACTCCCACCCTTGGAAGAGACCCAGACAGTCAGAAGACTTTCACATGTTGGTTATGCCATTTTCAATCCAAGTCAAAAAACTTGTAGGCGAAAGTTTCTTCTCATAGGAAGAGAGACAACCAGGGAGGAAAAAGAGGGGAGAGAGAGAGAGAGAGCAAATACATGCATGAAAGTAAAGATAAACCCTCGTGCTACACAACACGGTGAGCGTATGAGGTTGAGCATTTATTATGGAACCAAGAATTCTGGAGGAGAAAAGGGTAGAAAAGATGTAAACGAAATCATTCCTCCCCAAGTCTACCTTTAGTATGAAGGCTGGCAACTTATACGGGAAACTTCCCGTCTCTACCCACGTACGTACGTAATGAGAAAAAGAGGATGTACCTTTTCAGATGTTCAGGAAAGCAGCTGAAAACACAGGTGTGTCCCGAGTATTATCAGGCTGTCCCTTTAACAGAGGGGTCTGGTCAGTATAGCTCTCGATTCCCCCATAGGACTAGGGACCACCGCCCCTGCCTCTGACACTTTCTCTCTGATCTCTCTTACTATGAGATGTCCTCAGGGAGGACCATGCAGGACTAAGTCTCTCGAGCTCTTCTACCATAGGCTTCTCTTCCATGGTTGGCTACCCACAAACCATCCAAGGACAGCACACTCCTGTGTTTTCAGTGAGACCCCCTGTGTCCTCAGGCTGGTTCCAGGGTACCTCGCTATTCCCGCTGCTCCCCCGGGCTCCTGGGGGCAGAAGCTGCGCCTGAGTTAGGAGAGGGACTGTCTTTCATCCCAGCTGTTTTCCTCTTTGTCCAGACTCCCCCAAAGTCCTTTGTGGACACAGATTCTTTGACGGTTAGAGACCTAATGTTAGGTCAGGCCAGGAGGGACACACACATGCCCTTCCATATCTCCATGGGCCACCTATTCCTCTCATCCGTAGAAATCTCCCAACTACTTTCTAGCTTCAAACCGAACCCGAACCCCCTCCCCTCAAGCAAATGGTGATATGGGCCTGAGTGCCTCCCAGCTTCTCCCACTGAAAGCATCCACATCCTTGCTTAAGCCCTGCTGAGACAGGATGATACACCACAGAAGAAAACAGGCTGGATGTGTAATTCTCTTGTGTTAATATTAGCTTCTACAAAATATGAGTAGGAAAGTTTATATCAGAAGAATATGTGTCTATGTGAAGAGGTTGTTTAAGACGTGGCTTTGTTTCAGAAAAACTCTGAACTTTTGAATTTGACTGGAAATGTTAGGCAAAGGATTTGCGCCTGGAAAAGGTAGCACCTGATTTCCCAGAAGAAAAGTGAATGGAATTTCCCTTCCGAGTGTCTCACATTAAACTAAATCTTACTAATGGGACCAGGAATCCGGAACCGGGATTTCCGTGTGCTGTGTGGGTGTGGGGAGAGGCGTACTGCAACTTAAAAATTTAATTCAGCGAATATTTGAATGGTGATGTACAAACACCCGTGCTAAGTGAAGGGGATATAAAAACGAAAGGAAGATTGTCCCTTCTTTCTGGAAGGCCAAGTCTCATAACTTTATCGATAGGGGAGATGTAGCTAGCCTCATGACAGCTGATGACTTATGGTGTAAGCTACCAGTCTTTCTATTGTCATCAGTTTCAATCTATCATGCCGTGCGTGGGTGGTGTGATTTCTCTGGCGAGGTGCCAAGAATTAGAAAAGGATCATTATGGTGTCTTTTTTTTCTGTATCTTTATTTATGTGTGTTAATTCCTTGCATTTAGTTGAAGTTTATAGAATAAAGTTGGGACTTCTGTTTAGTTTTGGTTCAAATAAAAGTTTCTTCTATTTTGTTTTTTCTCATTTTGGTGGGTTTTAGAAGGAATTTTAACTCATTTGCATTCACTTACCTCCTTTATCTTATTGATTTTAAAAGTTTGCCTATGTTAATGATATTAACCTTCTGTTATACTTATCACAACCCCCCCAGGTTATTTACTCTTTAATTTTCTTTTCAGTATTCTTTTTGACATTTAGACATTTTAAATTTTCATGTAATCAATTATATTGATTTTTTAATAATTTCTGCCTCTGGTCACGCCAAGAAGAGCCTTCCCCACTCCAAAATCAGATTAATTTTTTTCTCTCTAATATTTTCTGATGTTTCTTAATAGTTTTGCTTTTCACATTTAAAGTTAGATCGATTTGGAATTTGTTTGGACGTATGGTGTAAGGCTAAATTTACATGGTAATATATTTTTTTCCCACCAAGTGAAAAGCCAGTTTCCCATCAGCTTTGGAAAGATTGTTCATGCTACACACTATATTCTTGTACCTTACTATTACAATTATTGTAGTTTTATAATATATTTATAATATATTTAATATTTTGCAGGACGAGTTCCCCTTCGTTGCCTTTCTCCATACTCGTCAACGTTTTCTCACATGGCAGCTCCCACATTTTCCTTTGTCAGGTGGTTCAGTTAGAGAATAGACAGTGTTCACAGTGGTAGTGAGGGTCTCATTTCTGAGTCTCCTCTCATCTCACATACCCAGAGTGCAAGAACCACACTCTCCAGCCCAGACAGGACCTGCTTCTTGCCTTAGGTCTGTTCGGTTTAAACCAGCCATGAGGCTAATGGGAAGGAGGGCAGCTCTGCCGAGGACAGCAGTTCCGGGGATGGGAAACAGTGCCTTGGGAAATATGGCTAGAAGTTAAGGTTACTTAAATGTGGCTAAGAAACATCCTGATGACAGTTCAAGCTTTGCATTGAAGGGGTCAAGCAAACTGTTTAAAATATGAGGCGGGAAAGGCCTTAAGCAGGCCGAGCAGAAAATAGTCTGGAAGTCACATGCTGATTGAATCAGCTGGGTGGTAGTGGCACATGTCGAGCTGCAAGAGAAAGGGCAGTGTGACAGGGAACGGGCAGGGGATGGACGGCTTCCTGCTTGTTCTGTGGTTCTGCCTTCTCCGACCTGAGTGAGCACTTTGTTCTGCTGTTACTTGAGGGTGGCGAGAAACCCAGCGGTTTTAAAAGGCTAGCCAAGAGATTAGAGGAACCAGATTAGGGGAATTATTAATCTCAGAGAGGAGCAAACAGAGGAATAATTTAAAAGACCCTGAGAAGGGTTCTCACACAGAAAAGGGTGAACAGTTAGTTCCCCCTCTGGGCTGAAAACAGGAAATGTGTGACCAAAACTGCCTACTGTGACAACAAAACACCACAAATGAAAGGGCATTTCGATGGTAGCAGGCAGGGCAGAGGGCAGAAATTCTCAAACCGGAAGGGACACATCCCCCTGGGGCACATAGTAGGGGCTTTTCAAACTACACTACCCTTTCCCCATCTCTGCTGCAGGCCGTCTTCCTCGGCCTGTCAGCTAGGGAATCTCTTTCTGGACACCTTGGAAACAGCGTAGACCCTGAACACCTTCGTTTGAGGCCTTGCCTGTCAGCAAGGGCTGCTCCAGGTGACCTTCTAGGGTCCCTGGCAATCCCACAGGTTTAATATATACTCTGTGTAACCATAACTAGGTAACATTGGAAGACATTCTAGATTTACCACTGTTTAACAAAAGCTTAAGAGACTCTCATCCTTCCACTTGGTCTTAGATGCCTAGATTTCCCGGCAGTCTGCTCTGGGCCCTCATCTTTTCTCAGACGCATTTATACTGTCCCCTGGGTAACCGTGGACTCTCCTACTGATGACCGACTCCATTATCACCACCACAGTTTGCTTCCAACCTCTGTGATGCAGGACAGGGCAAATTCTCCTGAGTGTGTGGTGGGGGTGACGGGGTCTCAAGCTCTGCACAAGGGTATGGAGGGGTAGAGAGAGAGAGAGAGAGAGAGAGAGAGAGAGAGAGAGAGAGTAGAGAGAGAGAGAGAGAGAGAGAGAGAGAATAAGTTCTTGGCTGAATGCACAAAAGAATTCAAACACATGCCAGTGTTAGAGTCAAAAGGCAGGTTTATTAGAGGAGGGATAATGCTCCACAGAGCGTGGCCTCCTCTCAGAGGCAGAGAGTGAGAGAGCCTAAGAGACTGAGAGGGACAGATAGAAACAGAGACAGTGACAGTCAGAGGACCTGAGTAAAAGACACTGAGAGGGACCCCGAGTGTTTGGGGAATTCAGTTTGTATATCATTCTTTAGTTCCTGTGAGTTACAGTTTAAAGACTTCGTTTACCCATTTCCTACGATGATAGGGATGTGAGTTACAGTTTAAAGACTTCGTTTACCCATTTCCTACGATGATAGGGATGTACAGTGAGAAAGGATATGAATAGGTAGCGTGAAAGGCCTGCTGGCAATTCCCAGCCTGTGATCCATGGGTTCCCCATGTTTTTAGCCATAGGGAATGAATGATTCTATTTTAACAATGGTTTTCCTGTTTTCCCTTCACGGGATGGGGAAATGGGTTGTTAGCAATCCCAGCAGAAATCTTCCTTTGTTCTGCAGGTTTCCTCGTGGTCTGGCTGCTCATCAGCACATTGCAGTCTCTGAATGTAGCCTGATTTAACATTGTAGTCCTCTTGCCTCCTTCCTGCTGGACAATTCCACAAGCACTTCGACCTTCACAGGTCTGGAAGTGAGCACTTCTGAACCCCCGCCCCCCCATATGCACCCAACACACACACCTTGATGAAGGACATCACCACTGACCCAGCCGTCAAAACCCAAGCCCAGGTTCCTTCCCCTTCCTTATCTTCCATCACATTTTGTTCCATCTCCCCCAGGAGTGTCTCTTCCATCTCCATTCTCAGTTCCCGTCACCTGCTTCAGACCTCAGGCATTTCTTACCTAGATTTCGGATGACCTATACTCGTACTATTTTCTAGTTCATCCTCCAATGAGCTGTATTTCTAAAATATACATCTGAAGAATATTTAAATGACTTTTCCTTATTTCCAGGACCTCAGATCTGACCTCTACCCTACCTCTACCCAGCTGGGACTCAGCCTCTCAGCCATACTGAACTACCTGTGGTTCTGTCTGTGGCCACTCCCTCTCTCACCTCCGGCTTCTGCATATTACCTGTTCCTGTTATTTGATAGGCTCACCATCCTGCCCTCGGCCAGGTGTTCTCCCTCTGCACTCCCACAACTTCCTATAATGTTATCATAGTTCTCAGCACCACACATTTACAAAACTGTCTCCACGTATAGACTTCAAGGTCTTGGAAAGCAAAAACCATGACGTCTGTGGCCGTTTCTCCCAGCCTCACACGGTGCCTGGAGCATAGAGGTGGCTGATAAATGCGTGCCGAATGGCCATGTATAGATAACATATTTAATAGAGCTTTACAAACTATCTAAGAAGATCTAAGTTCTTATTTATTATAATTTGGATTGAGAATTTCTACCCCAAAGCTATTTTCTAATTGGGTGATAAAGTCTCGACTGTCTGTTTTGGCCTTCTAGCCCTTGATTTCATGGTGACAGAGTTCAGGGCCAGGGTTGGGGGCATTCATATTTTATGCTCTTCCTCGCTTCCTCCATCTTTCCCTCCTATAAATCTCATCGACTTGATAGCACTGTTGAGAAGATTAAATAAGATAAGACATACAGGGCACATCTAGTGCATTTGGTCTGTGCTCAATACACCCAGGCTGTGTTCCCCGCCGCGGCAGAATGGCAGCTGGGGCACGAATGTAACTTCTGGTTAGATGGCAGAACACCAGTGTCAGACAATTAGTGTATTCCACTCCCAGTGAGAAATCTGGTTGCTGGGGAGAACAAGATACGGACAGAGAGATGTGTGATTGTAAAGGATCTAGAGGTCTAATGTGCTGGCCGTTCCCACCAAATAGGGACCTAGCTACCAAGTAGGGTGCCCACAGCGCCCACCCTCTGTCAGTGCGAGGGTGTCGCTTTTTTAAAAAAAAATTTACAGTAAAATATATATAACATAAAATATACCACTTTAACCATGTTTAAGTACATAAACTTATTTGCATGAAGGACATTCACAATGTTGAAAACCATCACCACTATCTATTTCTAAAATATATTCATCACCCCAAACTGAACCTCTGTTGACCATTAAGCAATCACTTCCCATTCCCTCCCCACCCGCTCAGTCCTTGGCAACCTCTAACGTGCTTCTGTCTCTACGAATTTGCCTGTTCTAGATATTTCACATAAGTGGAATCGTACAATGTACATCCTTTATGTGTGGTGTATTTCATTTCACGTGTTTTCAAGATTCATCCATGTTGTAGCATGGGTCAGAATACGCGCATCACTTCTTACATTAAAACTTTCCTTTCGATGGCCCCATGAATGCCACTTTTTTATGCTTCTACTTGTTCTAATAATACCCTTTGTTTACTTTTCCGTGTGTTTTCAGAGCCTCCCCTTCCAGAAGTAGACTTTTTCACAGTGCATGGAGGGCCTTTACCACGCCTGAAGCTGAGGACGGCCAAGGAGGAAAATGGACCTATCAGGTCAGTAGTGGCCCCTTTTCCCATGGTTGCTCAGTGATCCTCACAGAGTGTCTTGGAAACTGGGGGTGGCTGCACTTGAATGGCTGGGGCAATGCAGACAGGGCCCCTCTTTTTTGTTTCCTTGGCCACAGACTGGGCCTTTAATCCCAACCAGCACTCTCCCAAACAAGTAGAGAGACTTCTAAAGGACCAGAGACAAGCATTTGGGCAGCTTAGCTTAAGAAATTCCTTTGGTCACTGGACGAGCATCGATTGGGTGTCCGTGACATGTCAGGCATTATCCTTTGCACTCACATCTGCATGTATATGTTAGTGATGATGGCTCAGTGGCATTGTTTCATTTACCAAAAACAGAATATATTTTCCTTGACTTAAGGATGACCTTTGCGTGTGTGTAGTGACTTCTGAAAGGGTCATTGGATAATTCTTTTAATTCATTCATGTATTGCATTATGAGCAGGACGCTGCATAGTTAACAAATGCTTCTGGGATTCCAGATAGTAGTAGGATGGAATTAACTTATCTCAGTTGGAGGACTGCATTATGTTCAATGAAGCATTTTAGTTATAATGGTCACGGTAGGATTAAGAAAGCAGAATTGTTCCCCTTTTCAGAGGAAGGTAGAGATTCTCCTGGAGAGATAAGCAACTTGCTCATCTTGCTAACAGAACCTTGCCACCATTGATGTAACCTACATGGCATGGCCTTATGCCTCTCTTGACTTGTCAGTCTAGACAATGACCCTCCAATACAATCAAGGTAAAAATAAATGTTAGATATTATTAAAAAAAGAACATCGGGAAATATTATCTGTGTGTGCATTTATAATGAAACTTAGGCTTTTTTTTTTTGTCTTTCCATTAGTTTAAGTGTAGTAAACTGAACTTAAAGGTCTTTCCAGGAATGGATATTGCCTAAATTGTTATGTTTCTTGATTACTGACAAGTGACTGGGAGGCACTGTAATTCTGTTGCTATAAAGAATCACTGTGATATCACTGCCTCAGAGAATTTGCAAGAGCAAATGCAACATTTGGATCAAATAATTACGTAAGGCAAAAAGAAGAGCCAAATGACAGCCTATCCTTGTGGCTTGTGCGGGCCAGTGCCTCCAAAACAGGAAGTGGAGATCTGTGAGTCATTCAGGGAGGGTGGTGGTAAGGACGAGGGGAGGGAGGAGTGATGTTCCCAACAGCTACAACTGCTTCTCTGACGTCATCTGGATTAATTGCCGACAGGCAAGTGGGGTGATTTCCTCCGCCTGACTGCTGTACCTAGTTTGAGCTGGGTGTAGCAGCTTTGCCAGTGTGTGACAGGCATGAATCTGCTTTGTGCATTGTTAGGGGGCAGTGATTTAGGGCACATGGTGGAGCAGGGGCTCTCGGACCAAGGCTTTCTTCCTTAGCTTGGTGATCTTGGGTGGACTCTCTCAACGGTGGTGTCTCCCACCCTTGCCAGATTACAGGAATCACCTGGGCTGCTTTATCAGCAAGACAAACTCTCAGATTCAACTGCTGGAGATTTCAATTCAGTAGGGGGGCTGAAAACATGTATAATTATCAAGCAATTTAGGTGATTACGATCATGCTAACCCGAGAGACTACTTTCTGTCACGTGAATGGTGCCTCTAGTGGGCAATGTACAGAACTAAATAGTTCAGGTGAACCTTGAACTTGGACTCGAACACCACCACCCACATGGAAAGACGAGAAGGATTTGGAGATGTGCTTATGGATAGGATGAAGCTGCTGCAACATTTACTTACCTGCGGCCGTGATTCATGGAGATATGTTAAAGTTCCCAGGGAAGTTTGTTGCTACGAGTGTTTCCTTGTAGGCAATAGGTGCTTAGTAAATGTTTACTAGTGGAGGCATCGATAGCTCATTGCCCTGCAGGCTTTACTTTCTCCCTTTTGCAGAAAGCCCTTTGCTGACAGTGAACACAGACTTTGTGGAAATCAGGGCGCTGAGGACACCTATGATGTTTGGGATGGAGACTTTCCAAATCCTACACGTACTTGGCGGTGGGTGGAGGGCTCCTTTTTTGTAACCTAGTGACTTATGGAAAGCGGGAGATGGGGACACCTATGATGTTTGGGATGGAGACTTTCCAAATCCTACACGTACTTGGCGGTGGGTGGAGGGCTCCTTTTTTGTAACCTAGTGACTTATGGAAAGCGGGAGATGGGGCATTAGGTTTGTGGAACAGAAAGTGTATATTTACTGGTAAAATAGAATTACGTGGCCTAATGAGTTTTGGAAATCACCCTAATCATATTTGGTGCTGATGAATGTTTGTCTTCTTTACTGAAATTTTAATTCAAGTAACATTAGTGCGGGTCAATCACAGCCAAAGGCCTGTGTAAGGACTTACAAAGATACAAGAGTTAATCATTCAAATCCCTGCTGTCGAGCCTGAAAGAGAAAGCAGATGTTCAAACACTGATTACACCAGAGGCAGGAGATATGCACTGAGTAGATGGTAATTAAAAGGAAGACATGGTTCATTCTCAGTGAAATTTTATTCTTAGACTTCCTTTCATTGACAGGTTTTCTATCTGGGGTAAATAATAACAAAACCCATGACAAAATGACAGCTGATTGCTGATGTGTTTCTATGTCCACAGTTAGGAAACAGTTTCACAGCGTACATGTGACATTTTGCCTTTCTGGCTATTTCAGGATATTGTCAGACTAGGTTAACTCATGGTGACTTTGGACTCCTTGCTTCTCAGTGATTTGACATGAACTTTGGTATCAGTTCATGAACTGCAGGGATCACATGAGTTCCATGTGAGGTTACCATGTGATTTCCTGGAGCCTTTTTGCAGACTTAGTCTATTAACTCTTGCAGGCAGGCAGCCTCCACGCGACTGCTAAACCCTTTCCACAGCTGGGCTTTATTTTGCCCACATGAAAATCACTGATTAGATTGACTTAATGACATGTATGCCCAGGGAAGTGATGAATGCAACAATTTCTCCCAGACAAAGAGGATCTTCTCGGCATCCGCCGGCAGCCAGAACATGAAGAGACCCCTCTGCCAGTGTCATCTGGCTTTAACACTGTAGGTTAAAAGTGGAGTCACTTTACTGTTGGAGCTGTCAGACTAAATCTCACATGAGTGAGGACTTTTTTTTGGTCCAGTGTTGTATCTCCAGTGCCTAGGAAGGTGTTTATCTCATAGCAAATGCTCAATAAATATGTGTAAATGAATGAACGAATCCCTTAAGCAAGAGTCTGATAGAAATTTTCTCTTTCCTTCCAGTTCGTACCAGGTGTTAGTGGTTCCCCTGGCCCTCCAAAGCACATTTTCTTGTGATTCCAAAGGGATTACCTCATTCTTTAGCAACACTTCTGACACTGATGGATATGTGGCTGCAGAACTACTGGCCAAAGATGTTCCTGATGATGGCATGGAGATAACTGTTGGAGACAGGCTATATTACGGGAAATACTATAATGCACCCTTGAAAATAGGGAACGATTATTGCATTATATTACGAATCACAAGTGAATGGAATAAGGTATATTTCTATAAAAGCTCTTATGAACTCTTTTCTTCTTCACATGAAATTTGAATGTTTGAATATTTGTTTCCAAATATTTGAGATAGACACTGCATGTAATAATTATAAGAATGTGTTGAATACTTTGCCTTTAGAAAAGACAAGCAGGCAAAACCTTTACGGGGAGGTTGATAGTCTGGACTTCCTGGGGGACCTGGTTAGAGCTGCATTAGGACTGACCTGGTTTTGGTTCCCCCTCTTAAGCCTTCACAAATGTCCTCATTCTACTGCACTGCTGAAGCCTGAGTCGGAGAGGAGCATCTCTGTCACTTCCATGTACCCCTGCCGGGCCGCTGCCTCCCCTCATTCTCCTGGAAGCACAAGGGAAAGGCAGATTAAGCTCAGCACTGCCCTATTTTCTGCTTCCCTCACTTCCTTAGCTATTGCATAGGCTCTACGTTCCTCTCCCCTGTCCTTAGAAAGGCTATGTTCTTTCATGGGACTTAGAACTGAATATTCATCACATAAAATGTAAATATAATGAGCTGGACAAGGAGAATAGCAAGAGCTGGATCAGTCAGTCCGGGATGGAAGATCTTCTGGAAGAACCATTGTGATGGTTGCCCTAAGCAACCATCCGTGAGTTGGGTGTGTAAATTCATATGGGTTGGTAATTGAAACTGGAAAAATTATATTAATATTCATAGAAACATCTCTCGACTGACGACTTTGAGCCATTCTGAGTGAAAGGTTGGACACATACTTAAAACCGAAACACTATTAAATTCTGTATAAGACATGAGTCTAATGTGCTGTTATCATGCTTGATATAAAACCAATGGGTACTTTTAAGAATATGTCCAGTAGCAAAGAGGTCTGGTAGTGTTTTGTGACAATAATGTAGGAATTAATAATTGGAAGATTAAAACCCAGAATGTATTGCCTTGAACTTGTTCAAAAGATATTTATGGCTTAGACAAGGCCTTCTTGCGGGAAAATTACCTGGAGATCCTGGTTTGGCGTTTCTAGCCATAGACACAGCACTGGCCGTACAAAATGAGTATAATTTAGAGATTAGTCAGGGAGCTGCTGTCCCAGATTGAGACTTTGGTCTGGAAGAGAGTATTCGTCAGATTGGGCTGCTGTTACAAAATACCATAGATTGAGTGGTTTAAACAAGAAATATTTATTTCTCACAGTTCTGGAGACAGGGAAGTCCGAGATTAAAGTGCAGGAGAATTTGGGGGCCCTCCTCCTGGCGTGCAGACAGCAGCCTCCTTGCTGCATCTTCACATGGTGGAGAGAGAGCGAGCTCTGGTCAGTCTTCCTCATCTCGTGCGGACGCCAATCCCATCACAGAGGCCCCACCCTCATGACCTCATCTAAACCTAATTACTTCCCAAAGACCCAACCTTCAAATACCGTCACGTTTGCAGTCAGAGCTTCAACATATGAATTTTGTGGGGACATAAACATTCAGTCCATAACAGAGGGAATGAAGTGGGAGATCAGGGTAAGAATTCTAGTTTATAAGAAACTTTCCCATGATGTCATCGTTACCCGTTTTTCCTACAACTGAGCAGAACATGCGCTCATTCTCTGAGGTGCTAAAGGGGACGAAGCAGCTTTGAAAAAATAATTTGGACTTGCATATTTGAATTGCAATTACTTCCCCCGTGGGTTTCAAATATATTAGCGTTACAGTCATTTAAAGTGGGCAGTTCTGTGGTTTGTAGTGTGTTCACAACGTTGTGCAACCATTACCGCCGTCTAATTCCAGAATATTACAGTAGTAATTTATTTTTAATTGCAGTAAAATACACATAACAAAATTTATCATAGCAATTTTTTAACTGCACAATTGAATAGTATCAAATACGTTTACATCGTCATGCAGCACATCTCCAGAACTCTCTTCGTCTTGCAAAACCAAAATTCTTTAGCCATTGAACAGCAGCTCCCCAATCCTCCCTCCCCATAGCGCCTGGCGATTACCCTTCTATTTTATGTCTCTATGAATTTGACTACTCTAGGTACCTCATATAAGTGGAACCATACAGTATTTGTCTTTTTTCGATTGTCGTATTTCGTATTTCACTTAGCATAACATCCTCAAGGATTATCCGTAACATGCGTCAGAACTTCCTTCCTTTTGAAGGCTGAATGATATTCTGTTGTACGTATGTACTGCATTTTGTTTTTCCATTCATCCGTGAGTGGGCAGTCGGGTTGTTTCCACTTTTTCGCTATTGCGAATAATGCTGCTCCGAATATGGGTGTACAGATCTGCCTTTAAGTTCCTGCTTTCAACTTTTTGGAGTATGTACCCAGAAATGGAATTATTGGATCATATGGTAATTCTATTTCTAATTTTTTAAGGAGCCACCATACTATTTTCTATAGCAGCTCTTTAGGTACCATTTTACATTCTCACCAATAGTGCGCAAGGCTTTCATTTTCTCCACATTCTTTCCAGCATTTGCTTTTTTCTGTTTTGATGATGTGTGTCCTAGTAGATGTGACGTGGTATCTCATTGTGGTTTGGTTTGTGTTTCCCTGATGATTAGTGATGTTGAGCATCTTTTCATATGCTTTTGACAATTTGTGTATCCTCTTTGAAGAAATGTTTATTCAAGTCCTTTGCCCATTTTTAAACTGAGTTATTTATTTCTTTGAGTTTTAGGAGTTCTTTAGCTATTAATCCCTTATGAGACAGACAATTCACAAGTATTTTCCATTCTATAGGTTGGCTTTTGACTCTGTTGATAGTGTCCTTTGGTGCACAGAAATTCTTAATTTTACTGAAGTCCAATTTGTCTTTTTTTTTCCTTTTGTTGCCTGTTCCTTTGGTGTCATATCCAAGAAATCATCGCCAAATTCAATTTTATGAAGCTTTTTCTCTGTATTTTCTCCTGAGAGTTTTAGGTCTTATATTTAGTTTTGAACCATTTAATTTTTGTATTTGTTGTTAGGTCGGGGTCCCACTTCATTTTTTTTTTTTTTTTTTTTTGCATGGATATTTAGTTTTCTCAGCACCATTTGTTGAAAAGATTTTCTTTCCCCATTGAATGGCCTTGGCACCTCTGTCAAAAATCACTTGACCATATATGGAAAGGTTTATTTCTGGGCTCTCTATTCTGTTCCATAGGTCTTTATGTCTGCCTTTATTCCAATATCACACTGTTTTGATTAATAGTTTTGTGAGTAAAATTTGAAATCAGGGAGTGTCAGTTTTCCAATTCCCCCATTTTGTTTTTCCTCTGTGTATCTGTCCCAATAAATAGCATCACCATTCTCCCAATTGCTCAGAGAAATCTAGGGGTAATTTTTATCTTCTCTCTTTATCTTACCATCTTAGTCTACCATTAAATTGTATCAATTCTCTCACTTTAATGTTATTTAAAATCATCCTTCCCTCTCCTTCATTAGCACTGTTAAGCCTTTGACATCTCTTGTCTGAATATCAATTTTTGAACTCATTTTCCTATCTCTTATTCTGCCTGTTTCCTTCCTCCATATTATTGCCAAAATGAATTTTATAAAATACATATCTCATCAAAGCACTTCATTTTAATGAGTTCCCTTCTTCACCTGGCTCTGCCAATTTCTCTCCTTTAATACGCTCAGTTCCCTAGTAACTGTCTTGCTATTTGAGGTCTTTTTTTTCTTCTCCAATGCCTCGAAACATGTCCTTCACTGGTTACTCTTGCATATTATTTTTCCTTAGATAGACTTGACGCCCTTAGCATCAGGCAAAATTTAGTCACCTTCAAAACCTTATGCCCATTTTAAGCTTTTTTCCCAGAATTTTTCAGTGGAAATATATTATTTTCAGTTTTTAATAAAATAAAAACCAGAATGCCCAAAGTTGTCACTTGAAAGAATCTCCACTGAAGTTGGAGGGATCTTTCTCAAACTCCTGCCATTCAGTTTCTTCTAGGGAATATTTTGCTGAATTTTATCGTAGACAGTAATCTCAGCATTCCTAACAGACAAATGTGCATAAATAACAGTGGGGGAGAACAGGAGAAGGTATTTCATTCCAATGAGTTTCCGAGTCTCTTCTACCATGGATGAGCTTTCATACTTGTTCTTTTTGCTTTCTCCCTTGTTCTCGGGTACATTTTGAGTAACTGAGGTTGCTAGGTAAGTATCATCTAGATAGGTGAAGCATTATTATACACCAGGACTTCACATAGCCTTGCCTGTCACATGAATCACAACTTTTTCCTGAACCTGGATGTGACCTCAGAACTTTTTCAACATTGTTCTCTAGGCAGTCAATGCCAGTTGCTCAGAGGTGACAAGGGAATGAAACTTATTGCCATTCCTATTGTTTACCCACAGTGTGTGGTTTCTAAGACCTGTGGAAAGCTGTAGAAGTGATCCCTGGGGTCACTCATGTCCCTGCTATCCTTGTCAGTCCCTTGAACACTTGGTGATCATATGGCTAAGCTGTAATATATTAAAGCTAAATGAGACTTCAAAGATCTTGTAGTCCAAGTTAAGAGATAAAACCCTGAAACTTGGAGGGCTAAAATGTGCTATTTAAACTGACACCATGTGCCATCTAGTTAAATGTATTGCTGTGTTTTCCTTCGTAGGTGAGAAGATGCTCCTGTGCAGTTTGGGCGCAGGTGAAAGGTAAGACCATTTTCTGCCTAAGAATGCTGTCCTTATCTCTATGTCCAATCTGCAGCATCAAGTGTATGTTAATGAGATTTCTTCTGAAATTGTCATGAGTGACAGAAGCCCATCTCATAGTAGCTTAAGCAAATGACCACAGCTGAAAAGGATGGGGGAAGGGAGCTTATGGCATCCAAACAAGAGCAGCATTCCGTGAGTGGAACTCTCTTTCTATCTGTGTCTTATCTCTGCTCCATTTCTGAATGTGAGTTGGCCTCATTTTCTTCGACTGTCAGCCATGTGGTAGGGAGGGCGGGGCACCAGCTGCCCCAGCTTAGCAACTTCAGTGGGAACAGAAAGTTTTTCAACTCAGGGAAATTTTTTCTTTTCTCCTAGGCTATGTGACTGTTCATTGGATGAATCACTGTTAATAGGAGACGGTGTGTTATGATCAGCTTACCTTGGGTTTTGGGCTTACTCATATGGTTGGTTGGGGGCAGACAACCCCCACCTGGGTTGCATTGAGAGGGGGCATGATCCCCATCAGGGACAAAGGCACAGAAAAACATGTTGGCAGACCAACAGAAAGATATACAAAAGTCTACCATTTTCAACCATTTGACTGCTTCGTATGTGCACACACGTACACATACACTATTAGGAAAGACACCCTCTATTAAGAAAGTGAAATTGTCCTCCATACAACCAAAAATGGAACCTTCATGGAAGATAACTCAAAGGTAGGCCTGTTACTGCCTTCGGCTCCAAGACCAAGATTCCTGGGCATGGTTTGTTCTTCTTGATCAAATCCAGATGTTTTTTTCTCATGGTCTGTTTAGCAATTCATGACTAAAAGCCATTCTCAAACCACAATGTATAATGTGAAAAGAAAAACAAAAGTACTTTTGTTTAGAAAAGAGGAAAAGATAAACTATTGCGCAGCGGTCGGGGGCCATGACAATGACCACATCCTACTGGACAGTAAAAGCAAGCGTCCCCGGTCCTGGCAGCAGAATGTGTCACTTGATCAGTCAATTGGGCTGCCTCAGTCTTTTCTGGGGTCACCTCACAGGAAAGTACCCTTGTCCATTTCCTTGAAGCCGTACCTAAGAGATGCGGCGGGCAGGGGCTCTGTTGAGTGCTGTACAGTTTAAACCTTCTGCTTCCCACATGCAGTTATCCAGGGGAATTGCCTTAGAGATTGAGCAATGACAGGTCCTTGATCACCAGCTGGGATTTCCCTGGCAGAACATTTCTTTAAACCAACAGGCAGCTAGCCAGTGGATTTGATTCCCAGGAATTCCATTAGTTTGTAGCCAATGCCAGAAATCTTGTCAAGTTTATGACCTTTGAATCTGGACCTTTTCTTTGTGGTTTGTGAGTCCTAGCAACAGCTTGAGGAATTCTGCCCTTAGCCCACAGTATCAGTTTAACCCTTTACATCCTGTTGCTTACTCTGGAGCAGCATAAAACAATAGGCTGGGGTGGTGAGGAAGAGCTGATATAACCCTGCTTCCAGGAGGATTCCAGTGGATGGCATTTTACAATGGGGTGTTTGTTACCCTGTCAGTAGAGGGTACTTAACAGGAAATGTTTGGGAGGGACCTGGGGAATTGGGCTTCCTTCATTAGTCTGCTTGTGCCCTAATCTTATTTCCCATCTTTTTATTTCCACTCACACCAACTTCAACAAGCATAGAGGACTTGGGCAAGACGTAATACCTTATCGTCAGCCATTTTGGATTGCGGATTGCCAGGCAGTGAGCTCCCCTACAATCTCCAGCATTATTGCTTTATTGAGATATGATTGGCATAACATTGTATAAGTTTAAGATGTACAACATAATTATTTGATATACCTATATATTGAGAAATGATTACTACAGTAAGGTTAGTTAATACCTCCATCATCTCACATAATTATTATATATATGTATTTTTTTCGTGTGAGAACATTTGAGATCTCCCAGCAACTTCTCAGTTTATAATACAGTAATGTTAACTATAGTCACCATGTTGTGCCTTAGATCCCCAGAACTTAGATCCATATCTCCCCATTTCCCCTGCGCCGCTCCCTCCCCCCACCAGCCCCTGTCAACTACCATTCTATTCTCTATTTCGATTAGTTCAGTTTTTTTAGATTTCACATGTAAGTGAGATCATATAGTTTTTGTCTTTCTTCGACTTGTTTCACTTAACAAAGATGCGTGCTATGACATTTCTGCGAACAGGCAGGCTAAGCTCCCTTTATGGGAGTTTGATGAAGTCCACAAGAAACATCTACACATTCCAACATTCGGAGATTTTCCTGCCAATTCATTCCCTACAGCTCTAAGGGTGGGAATGGAATTCTCACAAGGAAAAGGGTGCTTGTATCAGAAGAACGGAGATGTGCAAGGATTCCAGATAGGCCCAGAAGTAATAGCCTCTGGAATCTGCTGCTTTCAGTAACTGTTTGGGATGGTTGGCAAACACTCAGACTGGATAGAAGAAATGGCCAAAGGCCCGGCTGCATTCTACTGTGATTAAGTTAAACAGGAAGGATTTTGCTTTGGAAATATCTAAGTGACTTTTGGCAGTGCCTTTTTCCCCCTCTCAAATCAAGAACCAACACTGAAAGAGAGCTTGAACCTTTGAATTCAAACTACTGGAGAGCTCTGGGAATAGTAGAAAACTCACGGTTATGTTGAGAGTCCGAAGGTAATTCTAGTACATGTTTATCTATGTACATAACTTACATAGATAAATGTAAATTTGTCTGTGTTGCGCACTAACCTCTGGCAGTCTCCTTTTGTAAAAAGGAGAGATTGTTCCGGTTCGCTTATGCCAAGCAACAGCTTATTCTTGCCTTTGCCCAGTCATAAATGATGCCGAAAGAGCTTTGTGATAGTTACAAGGGAACTAGCAGTTGGTTGGATGGGAAATGCAGAGGCCTGAGCTTCCTTGCCCAAGTCCTGCTACTAATCGGCCTAATGTCTTTGAAATTATATTTAACTTGGCTGATTCTCAACAGCCTCTTTCTGAGATTTCTGCGATGACTTCCAGCCACAAAGTACAATGAGTCTGTGATTTCTTGAGTCACAAAGTGAGGTCACTTGATATATGCGAGATGACAAACTGTAATCAGGGAACATTCCTCAGTCATAGGCAGAAACCTCTGAGTCATTCGTGACCACTCCTCTTTCTCTTTCAGCCCACATTTTGCACCTCAGGCACGCCTCTCTCATTTCCATTTGCATGTTTACTTCCTGAGCATAGGTCTTTTTATCTGTAGCATGGTCGACTGGCAAAGTCTCCTAGCTCATCTCCCATTACAAGTGTTCAGGGTTTCTCTCTCCACGCCGGCCTGCACGCCACCGACTGACTCATACTTCTGCACTGCAGTGCTGATTTTAGTATTTCCCCTGACAGTTCTTCCATAGTTCACCATTACTTTTCAGTCTGCTTTCTAAGGCCTGAGTCCGACACCAGCACAGCCTTCTCATTGCACCTCTCATTCTTCTCCATGCAAAGTGCTGTGCCAGCTCTTCGCTGGATACGGCCCTTGCCTTCTCTCCTTACCATCTTTGCTTATACAATTACATGCTTGCTTCCACCTGGACTGCCCTATAACCTCCCAGTAATCTCTGCTTATTACAATCCCTCCTGTTCTTCAAGATTACAGTTAAGTGCTGTCTCCACCCTGGAGCTTTTAAAATTTCCTCAGTGCGACAGTATCTCTCTCTCTCTCTCCCTTGTCTTTAGCCATTCTGCCATATTTTAGAGCAACTGGTGTACTTGCTCTGCCATATTTTAGAGCAACTGGTGTACTTGCTCATATCCTTAAGGGAGAGGATTTGAGGAGCTGGAGCAGTGTCCGGCATATATTAGGTGCTTAATCAGAATTTATGGAATTGGGTTGAATGATTATCAGGGAACCAGAAGCATAATTTGATGAGAAATAAAGCATAGTAGATGTGATACTTATCAAATTAAAAGAGCCAGAGATGATTTATATTAAGATATAAGTCTAGTGTGTGTGTGTGTGTATATATATGTATATATGTATATGTATGCTATGCATACACACACTCATTTTCAACCTTCATAATTTGATAGGTCGAGTTCTAAGATGGCCTCACAAATTCCTGGCCCCCAGTGTACACCCACCTTCTCTTAGTTATTAATTCAAAGGCTATTCTAGGCGTTGCTATGAACGGATTTGAAGATGTAAGTAAGATCCCAAATAGGGAGATTAACTACATGGACCTGTTCTAATCCCATGGGCCCTTTAAATCTGAGTTTAGACGTCAGAGACAGAGAAAACTGGAGGTTCAAAGGGAGAGATGGATTTAACATAAGGGTTTCTCCTGCTTGTTTTGAAGACAAGGAGTACCACATGACAGAAATGTGGGTGGCCTGTAGGAGCTCAGCAGCCCCTGGCTGACAGCCAGTAAAATGTGGGGGCCTCAGTCCTACAACTGCAAGGAACTGAATTTAGCTCATGACATGAATGAGCTAAGAAGCAAATTCTTTCCCAGAGCCTCCACAGGGAAATGTAGCCCACCTCGATTTCAGCCTTGTAAGACCCTGAGCAGAGCACTGGTCACAATGTGCCTGAACTTCTGACCCACAGAACTGTGAGCTAATAAATGGATGCTAGCTGCTAAGTTTATGGTAATTTGTTAAACTGCACTAGAAAATAAATCCAATAATGTTACTGATTCATCAGACTTTATTTATCTCTAAATTAGCTTTCTACTTTGATTTCCTTTGCCACCTCCTCCTCTGCAGGGAATTCAAGTGAAGAGACAGTAGAGTAGCAGAGAGAAATTTTACACACTAAGTGGAAGTCACAGTGCTAATTATTTGTAGCTTTTAGAGAACAGAATTGTTGCTTTCCGGAAATGGCCCTGGTCATGTAAACTCATGCAAAAATGTCCACAGCCATAGGAAGTCTTCAAGCTGTCACAAAGTCTAAGAGTAGGAATAGGGCCTTTCGAACGTGCTCTTCAGTACCTGCGATGTTGCCGTTCATGAAGGGATGGAGATAAGCCCAGGGGTGCTCTGTCACTCTGCTTGAGTACTATACATCTTCAGGGAGCCACCCCAAAGAACATGGTGGAACCAGCCTAATGAATTTACTTTTTCCAAGAATGAGTCACTGAGAATCTGGGATATAACATGATTCACTCACCTGGGTTTCTAAAAGAGTATTCTACAAGTGATTCAGAAAAACAATAAACATGACTTCATGGCATGGGACTATGGAAGGGTGGATAACCAGAGGACAGCAAAGCTCTAAAAAGTGTAATTCAAATTAGCCAGTTGGAAGTTTTCTCAGTAAGGAGTTAATGAGGGAAGTCCCTGAAAAAGCCCATGTGGCCACACCATGAGTACTCTCAATTGGATTGACTCAGATTTTCAGAGAGAATGTAGACAAAGAGACATATAACCAAGAACCGTTCTGTCAGCAAGAATCATGCCTGGAGCCAAACCCCACGTCGTGTTACACATAATCAATAAAGGTGATTTTCCAATACTTACATATAGAGTAAGGAGGAGTTAGGCCCACTCTTTAGGGTGAACGGTATCCTACTGGTGGATGGATGGTCAAGAGAAGTTTAGGCTCCCCGGCTCCTACTTTACTTTTGTACTGTTGGCTTGTAAGGGAATATTTGAAATCAAGGGAAAAGCTGAATGCTGTACATCGGTTAGTCTTCTGACCTGGATGAAGCACATTCTAGTGGGTTCGTACAATTTGCAAATGAGACGGATAAACCACTGCAGGTGATCTTGGTGAAGAAGAGAAAAGTGAGAAGATGGGGGATGAATAAAGAACATGGAACTTCACACAAGGGAGAGAGACTTCGCCAAGCATAGATGATGATAACTTGAAGTAAACACCAGGCAAGATCTTCAAGAGAGGGCCCTGTATCTACCTGGTAGAATAAGCAGCAGTTCCCAGCAGTCACCATGGATGCTGTAAGCAGTTTAGTTCTCTTTTCTTATTGCACAGTCACTAATCAGTCAGGGAAACAGGGCAGGCATAATGTATTTTGACTTCGGCCCACACTTAATAATGCATTAATGTGGGGAAATGAGGGCCGCGTGTGAGCCTGGAAAGTGGTAGAATGACTATGCAAAGTGTGCTTATTAATGAGTCCATGTCAAATCTAGGAGTATGCAGGACATGGGTCATTGTCGACAGTCATCTTCAGTTCCACATTTTAATCAATCGATAATTTAAAATAGATAGAGGATGAAACTGTAGAGGAAAAAATACAGAGAAGATATTGATGACCAAAGTTTGGAAGAATGCTGGGTGGCTCGGATGAAACAAGCAGTGCAGGAAACACTGGCTTCTTTCCACCTTCTCCGATACTGTGTTTCCTCTAAAACAAACAAAAAACAAACAAACAAAAAATACCTAGTGAACTTAGTACACAAAAATGGCATCTCGATGTTTTAATTCGTATTTTTATTACTTGTAAAAGAACAGTTGATCAAAGATTTATCAATCATCTGTATTCATACTTGGTGTGTGATTTACCTTTTTATAGAATTGGTTCTTCTCCCCATTGAGGTAGTTGTCTTTTCTTTATTAATTTGTAACACTCACTATATGTTAACCCCTTGCTTCTTCATTATTCTAAATATTTTGGCCAGTTTCCCATTTGCTCTTTAAACTTACTTAGTAGTTTCGGAATTATGTGCTTTTCTATATGGTCAGATCTCTTGTTCTCTTATTTCAAGGTTTCTTGCTTTAATAAGTCTGCTTAGAAAATTCTTATCTGCTGTCTATGGCCATGCTACCCTGAACACGCCCAATCCCGTCTAATCTCAGAAGCTAAGCAGGGTCGGGCCTGGTTAGTACTTGGATGGGAGACCACCTAGGAGGACCAGGTGCTGTAGGTGTAAAAAATTTAAAAAAAAAGAAAAGAAAAAAGAAAATTCTTACCTGCTTTAATGTTAGATAAATATTCACTTACATTTTGTTCTAATCCTTTTAGGTTTCAATTTAAATCTTTAATCCACCTGGATTTTATTTTGGTATAGAGTATAAGTTCTAGTGATCAAAATTACTCTAAATTATTAAGCAATTTTCTCAACACTAGTTGTGAATAATGTTATTATTTCCTCAATGATGTAAAACAGTACTGAAACAATAATTAACAATAGTTAACATTTGCTCATTGCTTACTCTGTGCCAGACACTTCTAACATGTCTTAACTGATTTATTTCTCACAATAACCCAAAAGTGGATACTATTATTATCATTCCCATGTTATGATGTCATCCTGCAGTGAGGATACCGAGGCTGAATAATTTGCCCAAAGTTACATAGTTAAGGAGTGGTGGTGACCCGATACAGATGTGGACAACCTGACTTCAGTATTCAAGCTTTGAAATTATTTGATATACTTGGGTTTGTTTCTAGGCTTTCTATTTCGTTCCAATGTATTCACCCTTATGCTGACACTGTATTGTTTTAATGTGTAGTAATTCTAATCACACTCCTATTTTTTTTTTTCTTCTCTATTTTCCACAGCTCCTCCTTCCATTTTATTATATGGCTTCTTAAAATGTCAAGACATTTTTCTTCTGAATACTAAAAGTAGCCAAATATATAAGCCAAGTTTTTCCAGACAGTCTCTAGACAACACTTTCTTAGGTAAAGGGATTTGCAGGTGTGTTTCGTGGCTGCTTTTGCTGGTGCCAGCTACCCCGGAGAGCCCCCCAGTAGGACCACACTGCTCTTAACCTGGTTGTAGGGATCTGAGCGGTGACAATGACAGAAAGATTTTAAGGGTGTGCTATCCAGTATCGTAGTCACTAGCCACACGTGGCTACTGGGCATTTGACATGTATACTTGAAATTGGGTGCTTAAAATAGTATGACTGAGAAACTGAATTTAATTTTAATTAATTTAGATTTAAATAGCCATATTTCAGGTAGCGGCTACTGTATTGGACAGTGCAGATTAGACGACAAAAAAGTTAAGTAGCTTGAACTGTTCTCGAATGTGCCTCGGTCACTGCCAGAGAAAGAAATCATCTATGTTTGGAGGGTCTCAAGTCCAGGGGCTACTATTTTTCTTCTCAAGCCGCTCCCCGCTTACAGTAATAAATCTTTGCTTTTGCTGTTTTCACCTCTTCCAAGGCTATGCTCGGTTTCCCCAGGGGCAGACTAAGCATATACTTGGGGCATCAGTAAAAGGAGGGTACAGAAAAATGAAATAATTTGATATTCTAACAGTGACAACCACAGCAAATTATTTGTCAGAGTTTGGACTTAGTTGCACTTCTTTACATTTATTCCATGGATTGGTGGTATTTTTACTTTTAATTCTATACATAGTCAACACTCAAGATCTTTTCACTATCTGGTGGCACCATTGCATACAGACCTTTGCTCTTCCAAAGGGGAACTTGAGCTACTATAGCCCGAGGCCCCGTCATTGTCAACCTGTGCTGGAGAGGTCTGGGCTTGCACCTCTGACTTCTGGGGTGAGGGAATGTGGTCTGCTCTGCTGCAGACAGAGCTGGATTTAGTCTGCCCTGGGAAAGCATGGTGCTGTGGTCAAAGCAAAGGCTCTGGGGCCAGAGAGTTTGGGTTTGGATCCTGGCTCTGTCATTAACTAGCTGGTGACCTTGGGCAAGTTGCTTAACCATTCCATGCCTCAGTTCCTTATCTGTGAAAGGAGAATAGTAATAATAGTGTTCGGTGTACTGCTACATAGTAAGTGCTAAATAAGCGTTTGCAGATTAAAATGAGACCATCAGTTTAGAACATTCAGTCGCTTAGCCTAAATGTGCAACTCAAATGTGGGCGTTTTCCAGTTTATACCCAGGGGTCTCCGGGAGTTGGCATGTGATGCACCCTAAGTAGAAGATACATATGTCTTTCAAAGAGCTTTTATGTCCATATTATTTTCTTTTATCCTAATGGCAACCTACTGAGCTGAGCAGGAAGGTGCCACCCTCGTTGACATATAGGGAAAATGACAGATGACTCTATCCAACAAAGGATTTGTTTGCTATATTTGACTACTGGAGCTAACTATCATTTTTGGAGCAAAAATCCAAATGGTGTCAGATGGACTCCTTCCTCGGTGCAAAGGAAAACTGCCCATAAAAGTCTATCAAGTGTAATTGACTAGAGAGAGGACCAGCGAAAGCAACACAGTATGCTGCATTCGTATGCTGTACAAGATCAGCTTTTTCATCCCTTGTAACTTGAATGTGTCCTGGTCTTATACTTCCTTTTTAGAAACACCATGAAATTGTGTCTTCCTGAGGCCTTACATCCTCAGGACCAACTCGGGGCTCAGGAGGCTCTCTGTCCATTCTCGGGCTGGTTTGTTAAATGGGGCCAAGCTCTGGGTTAAAACGGCGTGTGCCCCCTGGGAGGGCCGTGATTCCATGTGCTACAAGTTCAGTGTGTGGTTTTGTCCTGCAGATTCGTCGCTCACGCTGCAGCAGATGGTGGGCGCTGGGCTGGTCTCCATGGCTGTTGTGATTGTTCTCACGTTCCTCTCTTTCTTAGCAGTGTGGTATGTGAGACTGTTATTTTTGAGAAATGAGTGGAATGGAGGGAGGATGGGACTGGAGTCCTGAAGAACAGCTGGGATCGAAGAGGGTCAAGGAATGTGGGTGGAATTTGTCCTGGGCCCAGCGGATGCTCGGCAGGCAAAGGGCGTGAGTAATTCTGCATCTCAGGGTGGAGGGGGGTGGGAGGCCCACCTGCCCCAGGAGAAGAGCAGGATCGGTGATGGATGCTGCCCTGTTTCACACACACAGTGGTGGCTCAGCTTCCATGCTGCTTCCCATGAGTATGTGTGGGCTGCTCATAGAGATGCATCCTGGGAAAATCAAAGTATGTCAATGGACTCTTTTCCTTCTCCATGTCTAGATTGCAGATGAGCACTACGTGGGGAGAATGCACTGCTGTTGGGACAGATGTTATGACAGCTCCTCAGGTGCCCGCACAGAGGCCCATGCGGCTTCCATCCACATGTATGTGGGAGCCTGCAAACTTTCTCCATCTCCAGCTTGGTCCCATTTCTGGATCCAAGATGGTGACTGTCACTATGGAATTCTCCAAAAGGTGGAAACTCAGGGATTGCTGACATCTTCCCTGCTACACAATCAGTTTTATGTCTATGAGCTTGAGACCCTTGATATACAACATAATATCGGCCACAGGCTACATATTACATGGGCTGGGCCCGTGTTTTCCTCTGAGTGATGCCCAAGAGTCAGCTCCTCTAGGTATTGATCACTGAGAGTCTATGCATCTTCCTAAATAGCATCTCTGTTAATTAATTCAGAGTCCATTCTTTTACAATAAGCAGTGAGAGGGGCTTAAATTTGGGCTAACAAATAAAAATACAAGCTTGAAAAAAATAAATTTGGGCTAAAATTTGACTTTATGAAGGAGGTCATTGGAAAAGATAGAGAACATTGACATAGGTAAACTTGTCAAACACTTTAGAAGCAGCCCTTTTCTTGTCATTAATTGACATCTAATTAGAAAGTATGCTAGCCTGGCCACTTCAATAAGTTTCCTGCAATGTCTGATACAGTTCCATTTGCCTTATATATATTCAAAAGCCATAAGTCTTCATGCCAGTAAAAATATTCTGTGAATTTAGACAGTTCTACTCTTGCATATGAATGTTTATAGCAGTCTTGTTAATATCTTTTTTTATTACCGAGGGTCTCATAAAAATTCGCTGTGCTTACCTTTAGATTCAGTGACCATGTAGTAACAATGGGTTGAAACAATATCAAGCCCATGGCCAGAGTCCCTGTGTTTACAGGAAAGGAGGACAATGTAGGTGACATGATCATCCCTTTTTTCTACACATTAGGTGTGAACAGTCCTGAGCCTACTGTCAATATGCTGAATTTACAGATGGGGTGTAGTAGATTTGACTTTAAAGCCTGAATGAGTATTCTTTAACTTTCCTCCCTAACCATTATCAGGCAGTATGAGGAATAATCGTCCTATGTCCTTTGTCCTTTGCAACTTAGACTACCACGTAGGATCAGCACTTAGACCCCTTCCTGCTCTCATCTCAGGCGAATTACACAGTAGAGCTCTCAATAGGCTAATACAAATAGCTTTCTTCTTTTCATCTTTATATGCAATTCAAGCTCATACTATTTTCACAGCTCTTGTGTTAAACTTGGAATTATTACAGATTACTATGATTAGTATAGGATAGGGTCTCTGATGAGTAAGGATTTTCCTCAAACCCTCTTCTATCCAAAGAGAAAATCCGAGCCTCTCCCGCTTATTATTTTTTATCATTCTGTAAACACCTTATGTTTCTATAGCTGCCCCCTCCATTTCTAGCTCTAGAATTAACTGCCAAGGAAGCTACCGTTGTCCACTTGGGAACTTAGCATAATCGTCATAGAAAAGAAGAAATTTCACTCGCTTAGTGTCAAAGTTTCTGGTTAAAATCACTGACTAAATATTAAGTAAAATATTAAGTAAAATGTACTTCTGGGTATGGTGCAGAAATGTAAAAACAGTCCAGGAAAGAGTACTAAAATAGCAAAAATATGGACTTTGACACTCCCTCTGAATGTTCCAAATTATAATGCCAAGTTGCTCATTGTTAATCCTTAACAGAAGCAGTTGCCGAGCATTTGCAAATAGGATGTGCCATTTTCCTGCGGTTCTTTTCTAATAGTTTTCTCATAAACATGAAGATAGCTTTAAGTTTTCTAACTTCACCTGGCAGCTTCACCACAATACTGTCCTTTTTTTTCCCAAGTGGATTCCTGGTTAAGGTGCGGGGCATCTCAGGAGACTGATAGTGGGTCTTCCTGGGAGAATGTGGAGTCCTTCTGTGGAAGGACTGGTCAGGTGGCACCCGGAGTTGGATTTTGAGCACCGGTAAGTAAAGCCAAACCCCTAAGGTGGGGACAGAGGAAAGAAGGATCTTCTCTATTAGCTGTCCTGGGGAGAGTGTGTTGAGGTGAGCACCAAGATCCAATCTCGGGCTGGCTTCCAGGCTGGGAAACAAAATCGGGGGGTTGTCCAGATATGGAGCAGATTGTTCCCTGGCTGATCTGTGCATGTGTGTACGTGCGTGTATGTGTGCGTGTATACACATGCACACATACACAATTTTTATTTATCTATCTTGTTTACGTGAATTCTTTCATTCCGTCCTCATGGCGGTTCTGTGTGGGGAGGGATTATTGTTTCCCCCATTTTAGAATGGAGAAATGAGTTCAGAAGGCTCCGCGGCTTGACTTGTGGGGCCAAGTCTTCTGACGGCAAGTCTAATCTTCATTCTTGGGATTTGATAGGCCTTCAGCTCATCTTCTGACAGCGCTTTTGGTCCTTGGAGGAGTCAGGCCTTTACATATCCAAACTACATCTCTGTATATGTATATCGTCTATATCTGTATCTGTATCTATGTGTAGATATTTAACCAGCACCTTTACTATTATAGCACATATGTCTTTTTACACCTATCTTTTCACTATAAGGTGCTCTCCCACCCCCACCCCCACCCCATCACAGCTAGAAGGAGCCAAACAGATGGAGGTTCATTAAGGGAAATAGTTAACAGTCCACCTATGATTCAAGACCTGAACTTGCAGTTGGCCACTTGAAATAAGACCAGAACGGAAGTAGTTATCTTGAAAATCCACATTAGCTCAGAATACAATTAATATTTAAGTTAATTTTAAAGAAAGTAAATAAGAATTTTCAATGCTCCTTTTTTATCGCTCACCTCACATTCTGATTTTCTAAACTTTCTATTTTTCCATTCTGTTCATCTAAGAGAAAACCGGTAGTAGTAGTAGGCACTCTAATAATGTTTTAAGGACCTTTTGCCTACGCCAGCCATTGTTGATTAAATAGGAAGTGCCTGATTATGAAGAGGAAAGATGTGGCTTTTTCTGTGCCCAAGTTTGTGGGGAGGGGATGCAATGAAGCAAATCAATTAAGAAAGGAATGTATGCTCATTGTTTCAGAGGCAGGAGGCGGGGCGGGAGAGAGATGAGAATGAATAAATCCTTTGATGGTGGTGGTGGAGTGTGTGTGTGTGTGTGTGTGTGTGTGCGCGCGCGCGTGCGCGCACATCCAAGTGTACTCATACCCATACTTTTTTGGCACACTTTTTTTTTTTTTACCTAAATGACATCAAACAATGCATGTAGTTTTGTAACACATTTCTTTCATTTATCAGCATATCTTGAACACATTTTCCTGTTAATCATGATTGCATTGAAAATTTGTACCATAATTTATTTAATCAGTACTCTATTGTGCATTTAGAGTGTTTCCAGATGTTTACTATTCTTACACAAGTCTGCATAATTGTATGCAGTTATCACTTAGGCTTAATTCCTAAAGCTGAAATTCCTTTCATGTTTAGAATGAAAACCACTATATACATTTCATATTTCCTACATTTTGTCAGATGAATCTTACAGGAAGTTGATAGCAGTTCATACTCTCACCAGCAGAAGGCCTCAACACCATTAGGCATTGTTGATACCTTTAACCTTGATTAATTTGGTAGGTGAAAAATGATGTTTCAGTGTTTTATTTGCATTTTTCTTGACTATTTTTTATGTTGATTGGGCATTTGTAATTCTGTCTTGGTGAACTGCCTTTTTTCTCAGTACTTGGCTTGTCTTTTATTGATTTGAAAAAGCTCTTTATATCAGTAATTTTCTTAGCTGTCATATATTTTGTAAACAAATTTTCTAGTTTATCATTTCCCTTGATCTTGTTTGTGTCATACATTGCCACACAAAAACTTTAAATCTATATAGTCAAATTTATTAGTCTTTTTCCTTATGTATTCTGCCTTTGGTGCCATGCTTAGAAGAACTTCTAATCTCAATGTAATATAATTCATCAGTTTTAAAAAACATTTAAATATTTAATCCATCTGACATTTATTTTAGCATAAGGGTGAGGTTGGAGAAGATTTTTTTTATTATTGCTAAATCATTTAACCAGTTGTCCTATTAATATTCATTAACTGTTATTTTTTCCCTTAGCGATTTGAATCAAATACTGAATCATATACAAATCTATTTATGAACTTTCTCTTTTCTATTGATCTATTTCTGTGTCAGTATCACCTGCTGTAACTGTAAAATAGGTTTCTTCATACCAAATGAAAGTAAGCTACCATTTTTTCAGTTAATTCTCAGAATGTTCTCAGCTTTCATATATTTATTCATGTATACATATTTATTATACATGAACTAAATAATTATTTGGCCAAGTGCCCCCCAAAATCTTGATATTTTTCTTGGGAATGTGTTAAATAAAGAGTGCTCCTAGCCCAAAACATGATATATGTCTCCATTTAATTTTTTGTATGTCTGTCTAGAGTATTCTAGTTTTCAAGTTACAAGGTAGTTCATGCTTACTTTTTGTTGTGTGGATAGATATTTTATATTTTGATATATTTTGTTTCATATTTTGTTATCTTGATTCACTACCTCAGCTCCTGCCCCTGAAAACGCACTCCACAGCCTCTTACTGCTAACATTATTGGGGTTTTCTTACCCAGGAAGTCTGCTTTTTTGGGGAGGGTGGGGGGGTGGAGAGGAGAAATCACATCATGATGGCTCCTCCAGCATAGTTATTTTCCAGAGTATCTACTTGACCCAGTAAACTCCTCCATCCTTGCCACGCCAAAAGGAGATTGCCCCACAGAGAGCTGCAACCACAGACTGGTTTTCTTTCCCATTAAACACTTTGTGACTTGCTTCAATGTGGTTCCCACTGTTTTGTCCTGCTGTTGGCCTGACAGCCTCAGCTTCTTGACCCTTAAGTGTCTTATCCTTGGAATCAGATACCAGGCCACTGTGTCTGCTGAAGCTTTAGGGGACACAAATTAAATTCTCTGAGTGGCAGTCCCTTTGAAGGTCCTTTTTCTGGGATTGCACTGAGGAAGACCCCTTCGCCCTTACCATTGCGGGGGCGGGGGGCGGGAGGGGCAGAGAAAATGCTCATCACACCAATAGCTTTCTCCGAAGAATGTCTTTCTTTTGACTTTTGCAATTTAAACCATTTTATATCCTGAGTATTGAACTAAGGGTCACAAGACCATTTGGAAATCCTCATTTTAGAATATGGAAGTACTCGCAACCTATTATTTTCTTCTCAGTTTTTTGAAACTTTGATCAAAACAAAATGAGTCCAACTAGAGGTCAAAGGATATGAAATATAGTTCACAGAAAAAGAAATATAAATGGCTCTTAAACATAAGAAAAGATGCTCAAGCTCACTTTTAAGAAAAATTAGCGAGGTGTCCTTTTCATCTGTATATTTGGGGGAAATCCATAAGTTTAACCTCTTCTTTTGAGGTTGTGGGGAAACAGCTACTCAAACACTGTTAATGAGAGTACAGAATGGTACAACACCTGTGCCATTGTCCAAATGCCTTTGTTCAAACCAGCAGTTCCACTTCTGGGACCTATCCTATGTGTTCACCTGCACAAGTTCAAAATGACTCATAAACAGGGTTATGCATTATGATATAGTTTATAACACCAAAAGCTTAGAAACAGCTCAAATCCTCTCAGGAGGAAACTGGTGAAATGAACTGTGATGCTTCCATGCACACAATGGAATGCCCACAGTAGTAAAGAAGGAACGAGGAAGAACTTTAGGCGCTGATATGGCGAGCTCTCTAAGATGTACTGTTTTAATGAGAAAAGCAAGGTGGAGAATAGTGCACATGTGATGCTATCTTTTGTGTAAGAAAGAGGAGGAATGAAAATATCTATTCAATTTTACATAAAGAAACACTGGAAAAATAACAATGAATTGATGAAAATGATTATAAATGGAGTAAGGGAGCCAAGGAGTAGATGTAGACAGGGTGAGAGCAAGTCTTTTGAGCGTTTATCTTCTTATTTTGAATTTAAACATGTAAGTATATTACTATTCAAAAGCATAAAAACTATGGGAGGTGAACACAGTGCAAATATATATATATATATACACACACATATATGTGTGTGTGTGTGTATGTATATATATATATATATATACACCTTACTGTTAAAAAAAACATAAAAATAAAATTTCATAGAGAAAAGAAAGTGTTCCCTTTAATATTCTATTATACATACATCGAATGAAAATCTGATGGGTACTAACTACCTGGCTTTCTTCTCAATTGAAACTCAATCTCAAGACACTTAAGATTTGGATAAGGTTGGTTTAATTCTCTTTTGCAACATTTGTGGAGCACCCAGTGCTGTTTTTTAAGATTTCTGAAAATTTCATGAGCGGGTAGAGGTGGATATGTTACATTCCCACATCCTTTAAGGCCTCGTTTCTGCTTCCTGTGAATTAGTTCAGTTGATGGATCGTGTCATCCTCCTGTGTGGGTCCCTGTTCCACCTGCACTGACCCACTTGTGGTGCTCAGTCTCTTTTCATAATTTCCACTCAAAATCTTACTGCAGACTTGGGCATTTAGATAATGTGGACGGAGAGTATATTCATTTCCTATTGGTACTGTAATAAATTGCCACAAACTTTGTAGCCTACAACCACACACATTTATTATTTTACAATTCTGGAAGTCAGAAGTGTGCCGTGACTCTCATGGGCTGAAGTCCAGGTATTGGCAGAGCTGTGCTCCTTCTGGAAGCTTAGCTGGGAGAATCTATTTCTTTGCCTCTTCCAGCTTTTCGAGGCTGTCTACATTCTTTAGCTGTGGCCTTTCTCTCATCTTCGAAGATAACAGCGCGGTATCTTCAAATCTCTCCTTGACTGACCCCTGTGACCTTGCTCCTTTCACTTTTAAGGATCCTTGTGATTACATGTGGCATACCTGGAAAATCCAGGTTGACCACCCTATCTCAAGATTCTTAACTTAATCACACCTACAAAATGTGATTTTGCCATGGAAAGTAACCTATTCTCGGGTGCTGGGATTGGTAGGTAGACATCTTTGGTGACCATTATTCTACTCGCTATTATATTTTATCCCTATGCATATCAGTTAGCCCTCTTTTTCAAAGTTCTCTTCTCTTCCCATTCGTTCCCATCTTTATTCATTATAAAATCCCTTAAATTCCTGAAATACAGGACAATTTAGCCAATAGATTGATTGATTATTTTGTTAATCTATGCCCTAAACATCCACATTTACCCGAATAGTTTACCAAAATATTTTTTAAAACAAAAATAGTTTCGTCTTTAAGAATTATGTTGTTCATTGTTAAATTTTATATTTTTGACTTTACTTCTGAAAATTTCCCAATATTTCTGATTACTAAGGGCATTCTTCCTGTTGCAAAGTGCCAATTCAGATTTCTTAAAAAAAATTTTGTGAATCCATAGTAATGTGATTTTGGGGGCCAGCTAGGAACTAGGAGGTAAAATATTTGCAAGAGAGTTATAGCAAAGAGTATGCTCATAGACATGTATTAATTTTCTATTGTCGTGTAAGAGAAATCGACACAAACTTAGTGACTGAAAACAGTGCATATTTATTAGGCCCCCGTTTCTACAGGTCAGGAATCCAGGTTTAGTTTAGTTGGATTCTCTGCTCAGAGGATCACAAGTTTGCACCCAAGGTGTTGGCCAGGTTGCCTTTTTATCTCGAGGCTCGACTGGGAAAAACTTCTCTTCCATGCTTATTCAGATTGTTGGAAGAATTCATTTCCATGTGGTAGTATGGCCGAGTGTCCCAACTTTTTGCTGGCTTTCAGCTGGAGGTTGTCCTCAGGTTCAACGAATTTGGAACCTTAATTGTATCTGCAAAATCCCTTCACCTTTGTCATAGTCTATTGGTTAGAAGAGCTTCACACTCAGGCGGAAAGGTTTATACAGGCTCTGAACACCAGGGGGCAGGGATTGTGAGGGCCTCCTTAGAATTGTGCCTACCACAAGTTACTAAATGATAAATTCAATGACACACTTTAAACTCCACTACAATATTTCCTGGGTCCTTCTGACAGGGCTATCTGACTTTATAGCAAAAGCCAAAGGCATAATTCTGTTCTCTCCAGGGAGAGGTGCCAAGGCTGCCAAGGGAGTGGAAATGGCCAATGGCCCAGCAATTTTAGGGAGGCAACCGGGCCTGTCAGGCTTTCTCACCTTTGACTGAATGCATCCACCTAAGTGAGTCACAGAGACTTGGGGAAGTAAAGGGCACAATTTCTGTGTGTCCATGGGCCCGTGTCCCCTCTCCTAGCCT
>NW_006431915.1:6178147-6189460 GCF_000325575.1 Pteropus alecto | reverse complement strand
TTCAAGATGTGTGCACTTGGCCTGCAAAAATCTATCTCTGCCAAACTCAAGAGAACCTAGTGTATTCTGTCCTATAGTCCCTGAGAGTGGCCAGATTCAAGGCTTCCAGAAGGAACCCAGTTTTGACGGTGATGATAGGTCACTAGAGTAATTTATATTTATTTTTATAAGCTTTATAGTGAATGATTATGATGAAATGAAAGCTTTTTTTTTTTTTTAAAGCCATCCATAACACAAAGGGATGGGATTTGATGCACATTAAAAAAAAATCATAGCTAAAGTTAGTCTCAGTTATATTGTATTTTAGAAATGCTCCACACTCAAAACTTATGCCACATACTCTAAGTCCAAAGAGTATTGATTATTATTTTTTAAATTATTTTCAGGTAAAATCTTGCTGAATCACCAATTTGTTTGTTTGTTTTTTAAACTACTAGTTTCCTGAATGTCGTTGTTGAATTAGTTTGGAATTACTCTGAGTCCACCCCTGAGCCCATCTTTAGAGCCTGTCTGTCATATGGGGAAGTGCATTATTAGCAGTCCTCTCTAAGTATAAAGCATTGGTGGCAATTTCAAATTAGTGGGGATGATGGATTATTAGTGAAATATGAGAATAACTTGTTTGCAATAAATATGATCCACAAAGAGTTAATGGACCTACTACATAAGTCTTACATATCATAAAGAGAAAAGCATCAGACAGTTCACAAGTCTGCTGATATTTTTTTTCTGGAAGTCATACCTGTATTTTAATTTTCTCACACCAGCAAAAATGAAGCAACCAATGTGCTCCGCGAGAACATCAGAGTAGGAAGCCAGGTGGACATCAGACAGCTGATCAAAATGTTCACTATCAAAAGGCTAGGAGTGATTTTCATCCTGGCTCACACAGCGTGTATCTTCAACCTTTCTTCTCTTGGTTAATATTTTTTCTTTTCTTGCCGAATACTATTCTTCTCTCGTTGACCGTTTCCAATTGATCATTTCTCTCTGAGTCATATTTCTTAAACCCAAAGGAGAACTTGATGTATGTCCTCTATTTTGAGTGTGCCCAGGAAGCTTCCCAATACCGTTTCAGAAGAATGAGACTGGAAGTGTTAAGCTCAGCCCCATCTGTTGTTAATGTGATATTCGTTATGCGTGAATGAAACTCTTGCTGGACTGCTGTGATTTGCTTTCATTTGGACCCCGAATTTGCCCTGTGATTGAGAATTCAGTCCAGCCTTCATTTCGCAAGATCCAGTAAATAGCTTACAGAGTACCATCAGCGATGGGGTTTCTACACTGCACAGTGGTTCAGAATGACAAGCAGAACAACAGAGAGCAGGAGTGTGGGAGGCTCCTCAGCTGGATTTGAGCTGGACTTTGAAGGATTAGTAGGGTTTTGTCAGACAGAGAACACTAGGAGGGTAATTCCAGTAATGGGGGAGGGGGCATAAAAATGTGAACAAAGCATGGAATTTCAAAAAGAGAGACATTAAAGAGCACAATAGAGGGACAGAGAAGAAGGTCCAATGTAAAGGAGACATTACCAAAGTAAAAATGAAGGAGTCAATGGTGCATTAGATTGGGCGGGCATTAAAAGGTACAGGAAGGTAGGCCTGGGAAGATTTGCTTATTAAGCCTTTCAAAATAACATTTAGAAAAAAGAGAACATCTGCTAGACAAATTGTGACTCTAATGAGAACTTTTTTTCTGAAACATACTACATTTTCATCTAAATTATGTTTCTCCTTCTACGTAGTTACTTTGAAAGGCTGAACACTGACTTCGGTGATGGCTATGAGTGTTAAAAAACATCTTTAGAAATCCCTTTTGGGAACTACCTTCGGAATGTGTTTATGAGCTATGAAAGGACATCAATTGGTCTTATTATCACAGTTTTTTTCTGTCTCTGTCTATGTATGGCAAAAACATTATACATACATGTAAAATACGTATCATTAAAACTTTGCCAGTTGGACTTTTCTTTTATAAACTGGAGCATGTGACAAATGGCTTTTTCCTATTTCCAAAAATCAGATACAATCTGAAAAGGATTTCACTTGTGGACTAAGAATACCAAAAAACTGTGCTGCAGGCTCTGATGGCAATCTTCAAAGAGGGATTCCAACAATATTTTGAGCGGCACAGCATTGGAGTCAGTGTTGGCCTCTGTAGGTGACTGTTGACACAGGGACCACGTTTCATATTATATGCAACCTGGGGGAATTTTGTCATTGTGGTTGATCAGTTGTTATATGAAGTTTATGGTCCACAGTGGTCTCCAATGTAGTTACTCATGATTAGAGCTCCTCCCTAAATCACCCATGAAGACCCAGAAGAGAGAAGGAGACTTCCTAATGCCATTGAAGGCTAAGACAGACCGCCTAAAGACAGAATCTGAGGATGACTGGACTGCCATTCATGGCAGACTCTGGCTTTGTTTCACAAAGATGGAGCTTTTCTGTAAAGGAAAAAAAAGGTCTTTCCCATGACCTGAACCAGGAAATAGGCAGCTGTGCTTCTCGATGAACTGATTCCTCCTAGGGGCAGGCAGAACTGCCCCCTCCACAACCACATTCATGGGCGATGTTGTGGATCCAAGAAGAACGCAAACGCAAAGCTTAGAAACAACTGAGCAGTATACTGGGAAGGCACACACTACAAGCATGCAGGTGTGAAGGGCACTGAGAGGATCCTTGTAGGAGTGAATGATAAAAACTGACATTGGTCCCACCTCCTTCCTTCACCTTCAGAGTATGGGAGAACGAGTCAGTAGGGATGAGAAAAAACTTTATCAGCTGAGGAACTTATACTTTTTTACTTGGGAGGAGAAATGATTTATTCTTGATAACAACACAGCTCTTTATATTAGAGTAGCATCAGGCTGTCATTTGTATTTCACGTGTATCTCCACATTTGTCCTTTGTCTTTCAGCTTTATAGGACTTCTGTTTGTTTTTCTCATTGGAAAGTGTTATTACATAGTTGAGATTATTGATCTCTTGTCTGTGATCACTGGTTTCCATGACGTGTTCAGAAGGACTTTCTACCCAAGATTATACAAATATATTTGTCCAGTCTTTCTTCTAGTTCTTTTGTAATTTTAGTGTTTACTTTAAACATTTGTTGTATTGGGAATTTATTTTGTGTAATAAACGAAACAAGAACCCACATTTTATTTAAAACATTTCACATCAACCTGCATTTTTCTTTCATCCTATTCATCACAACTATAATGACACAATTATTTATGTGATTATCTTTTCCCAATCACTATTGATTTGAAATACTACCTTTTTAATCAGAAAATTGGAATACTTTTTAAAATGCTCCCTCCTACAAATATCATGTTGGGATTTTGATGGTTTTCGAGAAATAGGATGGTTTTCTAGATTATTTTGGAAGATTATTTATGTTTATACTATACTAAATTTTTTTGTCCATTCCCAGGGTATGCCTTTTCACTTAGTCACATATTACTTTATATTTCTTAGTTTTTGTTTCTTTCATATCATTCAAACGTATTTGTATAATTTTATGTTTTTATACTTTTACAAATGGATTGATTTTGGATTATATTTGTAATACATCATAAGACTTCATTTTGAGTATTAACATTATACCACAGAAACATTTTGAACTCTTTTTTACTTTTACTTTTCAATAATTTTCTGCTTAATCTTAGACTTTGTTTTATCGGCAGGTAATGATAATTCTCTCTTCTTCATTCCAATATTTAAAGATCTCGTTTTGTTCTCTTGTCTAATTGCAATGTTTATCACATAAAAGCGATGTCAATATAAAAATTATAAGTGCTTAATTACTAAGCATGATATTGGCTTTTGGTTTAAGATACATTTCAATATTAAGAAAATTATTCACCTAATCCCATTTAACAAAGAGCATTTATCAGGAATGGAAGCTAAATTTTATGAACTGTTTTGTTGATATCTACCATAGAATCATATGCTTTCCCCCGCTTTGTTCAACATTAATATAGATTTGCTAGTATTTAGCCACCTTTACATTCTTGGAACACACAGTCATAGTGTTCCAACACATGACTATCTTGTATTGCTATTTAAATCTGCTGCTATATTCTATTTGCTAATACTTTACTTAGAAGGCTTTAAAAATCAATTTTAATATCTCTTCTTTTCTCTTGTGCATTTCCTAGGTTAAAAAAAAAAGCAGTATGTTGGTATTTGTTAATTGTCAAGAATTCCTCCTTTCTCTGACCTAGAATGTTTTAAATAACTTGTGAATACTCTATCTCCTTCTATCTAGTTTTCCAATCGTGTTAGCATGTGATTTCTCTGTGATTGTGAAGTTTTGCTTCTAGACACTGCGCAAATCTGATAGGAAACAGTGACAGAGAAGAAATAGTGTGCTTAGTAGGGCAATATCTCTTGCAACATGTCATCCCTTAGCAATCAATGGTGGGTCAATGGGCTCCCAGAGGGGAGTGTTTTTATTCTTCTATCTGCTTGCCCATAACCCCAGAACTCATACTGGTGGGAACCTTTGGAATTTCCTCCACTTAGGACCTATAACACTGCACTATGATCATAAACTAGAGATTGGTGTTAGGTTGTAGGATCCACTCAATTTGTTCCAAATGGCATTATATCTGGTTGCATTCTTCAGAGTGTTTAGTATAATGCAGCTTTCATAGCTCCAGCATATTTAGAGTACTTTTCCTTATCTTCAGTTCTTTTTCATTCCTGTCTGTGTCGGTAAAGGGTTTTGGAGTTAACATTCACTTTTTAAATTATTTCCCTTGTAAGTCCTCACAGATTGTTTCACTTCAGAAAAGTCCATGAGTAAATAACTTAAAAGATCATTTGGGAAAATAAATGACTGTGGAAAGCCTAGACAGTTTTGAAGAAGAAAAGATTTTCCTTACCAGATATTAAACTGTACTATAAACCTGCAGTAAACAAATTGGTACTGGCACTGAAAGAGACATGTCAATTATATGAAAATCCAAAAACATATCCAGGGAAAACACTGCTGTCAGTGTTTCTGTGTAGGCCTAAAATTTGGCCCCAATATGTAGGAGCATGGAGGCTAAATGAAAAACTCAGATTAAATGCAAGACCCTGGAATTGTGCTGTAGTTATTGCTGGTCAGTAATATCCCTTTCCTCTAGTTCCAAGTGGAAATCAATGCAAATTCTGAAGGAAAGCATCTTCGATTTAGATCCTCAGTCCCTCATTAATTATTATTAACAATAATTCAAAGATCACCAAACATTCAAGGGAACAAGTTACTATGACCAAGAGTTAGCTGAATCTATAATTATCATGTAGAGATTCTAGTGACTGCAGATACTAGAATTATTAGACACAGAATATAAAATAACTATGCATGGAATATTTATAGAAATAAAGATGGGAATGTAAAAATGAGTAAGTAATCAGATTATTCACTGTGACTGGGAAGATTTAAAAATAACCAAATTTAAACATTTCCTAGATATATTTTTAAGTAAAAAAGCAAATTGATAATAGCATATCTAGTATGCTAAATTTTGTGTAAGAAAAAGAGAAAAATAAGAATACACATATGCTTTTGCCTACATAAAGTCATGCTGGAAGCATGCACAAGAAACTAATTGAAGTAATTACCTCTAAGGGGGTGGATGGACATGAAGAAGAAACTTCTCAATTTATACTTTTTAATATCATTTTGATTTTTGAATCATGTGGATTTATTGTCTGTTCAAAAAATAAAATTGAAAAAGAATTAGAATTTTTAGAGATAAAACACATAACTATTTTTTAAAAATCCTTTTTCAGTGGATGGGTTACACAGAATATTAAATATATCTGAAGAGAGAATTAGCAAACTAGGAAGACAGATCTAAAGAAATTACCCAGATGAAGCACAGGCAGAAAAGGATCTATAGAATATAAAAGAGAGTTTGAGATATGGAGAACAGAATGTGAAAGGCTGAAATCATATAATCAGAATGTCAGAGAGAGACTAGGAAGAATGGAGGAGAGGCAATATTTGAAAACACTGAGATTTAGGTGTTTATAAAGTCCTAGGTATGTCTCTACTAGCATATGAGTGAGTGTTTCAAATGAAGTAATGATGGAGGTCCTTGTATTTAGGAGTAAAAAAAAAAAAAAAAGCCATGAATTGATGGAGTATGGGGCAGAAAGAAAGATTGGGGAAATGGAACTGAAATAATGAATGTCCCAGAGGGCAGTACCTGGTGACATTGAAGATGGGAATGTGTGAGGTTCCAAGGAGTTTTTATAATGGGAATGGTGGCTGCAGCAGAGAGCAAGGAGAAAGAAGCATGAGCCAATATGCTGATGGGAGATGATTATGTCTCCAAGGGAATCTGGAAAGTTTAAAAATAAACCAATAGTTTGTGCTCTGTTTACTCACTATATTTTCAGCTTTTCAGTGGGGATAGGGCATGTAAGAGTAAATGAGAGAGAGGAGCACTACTTCAGAAGGAGAGTGGTCCCAGCTGAGGGATCAGAATCAAGAATTGAGATTCAGAAGAATGTGTCCCTAAATAAAACCACATACCTTTTATAAATGCCAAAACATTTTAGCTATTTTTATATGAGTCTTATATATCAGATAATGATGGGTAGGGATATTTTCTGTGTCTCATAGGCAGTTTATAAATAGAACATAGTTAGAGGCATGATTACCAACTGTTGAATGCCTACCCTGTGCTATGCACTTTGTAAACAACCTATGTTGTAGGTATCTACTTATCATCATCATAATTATCATCCCTATTTTAAAGATGATGAAACTGAGTTGTAAAGTGGTTAAATCATTATCCAAGTTCACCTACCAGGACCTAGCAGAGTTATTTCACTTCATGCTCTAAATCTTGAGCTTGGCAATTTTTTGTGTATATAAAGTTACATAAATGCAGAAATTCATCTCTTTATTAGAGAATTCTGTAGATGATTAACTCAACTTCCTGTTCTCTAGGTAAGAAGAGGTCACGAAGAGACTGATCCCTGGAAATGAAAATCAAACACTAGTAAATATTTCTTTTTGCTTCTTACATTTCAGGGAGACACTCTGGTGTTCTATTTTTAAATTTTAATATTATTCATTTTGTTTCCTGGTATATATATTTTCAGTTTTGCAAACTTTGATTTTAGGGTATGTGTGAATATGTATTTGTTCTAGGTGCTTGTATGTCGATATGTAGTACAGTTAATTTTTAAATGCCTTTTAGTTGGTTTTAATAGCATTCCAGCTACTGGGAGAGCTGACAAAGAAATGAGTTAGCCTCCTAGGAAACTACTAAGTGAATGACTTCTTTCTTACTTTTAGTAATTAAGTTCTCACGTTCAACTCCATATCTGAAGTAGCTTCTTTTTCATTTCCTGTGATATTTAAACTTATTTTTTTCCTACACAGTAACAAAAGCAGCCCATTATGCAAACACTCCTGCCCACGTTAGACATGCCCTGGAAAACACCCCAAATCCAGGTACCAATAGCATTTTCTTTGAAGGCTATCCTAAGTAAACCAGCTTACAGAGAACATACTCTGTCACAGGAAGGCATCTCGGTCATCTGTCTCTAATATTTCTTCACACTAGGCTCACATGTCCCAGTTTCAGAAAACAGTGTTACATTGTCAGCTGATTCAGAAGCTCCAGATCAGTGGTTCGCAACCTCTGCTGCACACTGGATTCTGGGAAGCTTTAAAAAATACTGATGCTCAGGTCTCACATGACTCAATTAGTCTGGAGGGTGATCTGGGCATTGAGATATTTTTTAAAGCTTCTTAGGAAATTCCAACATGCAGCCAAATTTGGAAACCACTGCCCCGGAGCCCTAAGGATGCTGGTTTAGCCACTCTCCTGTTTGGATCAGAATAAAAGGGGACAGGCAAAAATACTAAGTAAAACCACTGCTACTATCTTGGTTATCAGGAAGCAGAGGCCCTGTGATGCCTTGGAATCTAGTATCTTCCATCTGTCTCCTCCCTCAGTGTTTGTCCTCAGGATCCTACTCGACAGAGACAAAATTAACTTCATTGTTTTCACCAACGGGGAAGATATAGTCGATTTTACTTATTCTTTTAATATGGTGTTTAATGTTGAATCAAGGTTACAGCAGACCTTGATGGCAGCATATGTATGTGGAGCCTGCAACTAAGTAACAGCATTTTATGAGAATCACATTATTTTAGTTCTTTTGGGAAGAAGTTTACAGACATTTATAGCACTTTGGTAGATATGTATCCTCAGTTGTCAGTCTCTATCCACTGACTCCTTCATTTTGGGCCACGAATGTACAAATCTTCCCTGAGCTCTCAAACATTTTCCTTTTTCCTGCTTCCCACTCAATCCATCATACCACCTTCTTCCATCCTCTCACTGCCAAATTCTTCAAGAGCACAATCTATACTTCTCACTCATTCTTGAACATTGCTAAATCCAGCTTCCATCTCTATTATAGCTCCACGGAAACTGTACTCGCAAAAGTGATCAATGGTGTTTGGACCCAAATCCAAATCCAATAGCTTTTCACTTCACATTTTGTTTCATTTGTAGTTATTTACCACTTAAAATTCTATGAAGCAATGGTAATAAAAACAATGTGAACTTGGCATAAGAATAGATACATAGATCAGAGAAACACATTGGGTCCAGAAATAACCTTGGGTGCATGTGGGTAATTACTATAGGACAAAGGTGGACTTTAAATGAAAAGAGGGAAAGAATCCATCTTTTTAATTAGTAGTGCTGGCTACACATCAGGAAGATAATGAAGTTGGACCTCCTCCTGATACATCACATATAAAAAGTATAGAGCAGATGGATTAAAGATTTAAATGTGAAAAAAGAAGAAAATTTAGGAGAGTATATGCATAAATTTGGATAAGGGGAGAATTCTTAAGCAAATCAGGAAACCTAGAATTGATGAAGGGAAACAAAGATAGCATTGGCCACATTAAAATTTTTTTGTATATTGAAAAAATACCAAAATCAAAAGTCAAAAGACAAACGATAGATTGGAAAAAAATATTAATGATACGTATAATAGAGATTTAATACCCTATTATGCAAGGAGACTCTATAAATTGACAAAGGATGCAAATGGTCAATTTATAGAAAAGGAAATACAACTGGCCAATAAATGTGGAAGACAGCAATCCAAATGAAAGCAATTATGAGATACTATTTTTCACTTAGAATAGCAAAATGTAAAAGAGTACTGGATTTAGGACTCTGAATTGTTGCCATCTTTAAGAATGCAATCCAGCTGCATCCATTAAAACTAAAAACATATTTACCTCTGGCCTCGAAATCTCACACTTGGTAATGCACCTCTCAGAAATAAGGATGTTGGTATGTAAGTGTACATGTACGAGGATATTTGTTGCAGCTTTGCTTGTCTTTCACATCAGAGGGAAGAGCCATGGGGTCTGTCGCTTAGACTTGGGTTCTGAGCCCAGAAGCAAAACTTAGAGACAACGTACTCTTCTGAATTGATCCTCATCATTTATTTTTAGTTCTTTGCCTCACTTCTTTTCCTCTTATTGTATGTTTGATTTGTCACACACTGATAGAACTATTTTAAAACATCTCATTTTTTTAATAGTTTTGTTTAGTTTTCAGCAGTTTTTACTTTTCTGTATTGATGCCATGTTATTTGATACATAAAAGATAATGGCTATTACATGTCAATTATAAATTATGTGCCTCATTTCAATTTAGTTCTTTTTTCTTGAATTCTGCTTTATCTAAAATAACTAGTCTTCACTTTCATTTAGTTTGCATTTGCTTCATATTTCTTTGTGCACCATTTTACTATTCTAAGTCATTTTTTCCCCTAAGATTTTTTAAAGCATACTTTAAACTATAATCCTCTATTTGTCAAGGATGAGATTTAAGTAGAGGAATTTGCTTTTCTTATTGAATAGGAGGAATCTAGAAAACATCTGCCTCCATTCTTGACAGAGCACTTGAAACACTGTAATTCTGGGTGTGTCCTGCATGCAGCAGTGGTGGTCTGTGTCTTTATACGACGCAGGTGTTTCTTATTAACCTATGAGATGAAAAGAAACAGGAAATTAGGATATTTGGCCTCATGCTCTCTCCTTCAGGGAGAACGGTCTCTCACTGCCAGAGGTCAGTCTGGTAGAGCTGCAGCTATGCCAAAGGAAGCAAGACAAGGTAAGGGCTAGCGACGTGAACTCTGGGGTCTCTGCACCAAGGTTCGCATCCTGCGTTTATCACTTATTAGTTGGGTGGCCTTGGATGGTTCATTCAGCACACTTGTCTTCCTCAACTGAAAAAAAATGGGGGTGGGGGTTAGCGATAGCAGAAGGCCAAAAGGTGGTATTGAGGATTAAATTACATAATTCATATTCCTGGCTTATACTAAATGCTCAATAAATGTTAGCTGCTATTATTATTTTTGTCATCGTCATCATCCTCATTATAATCATCACCATTGTTGTTGTCATTGTCATCATCACCATCATCCAAGAAAGGGGACTGATGAACTTTCAGGATCATTTCTGCCAGAGCTGGGCAAAGTAGCATAACAATGATTGCCTTCTCCTCCCCTAGAGCTTTCTGCTCACAGTTTTCCCACAGACCAAACACGTGCTGGCCCCTAATAAGATAATCACTATTAGTGAATTCACTAAGAGCTATTAGTGAAGAATAAACTTATTATCGCAGAGCAGAAACTGAGACTTTCTTAGTTGACTCATTCCTCCTATATAATATAAGGGGCAAGTCCTTAGCAGCTCCAGAAAGGAAATCCACACAGAGCCCTCTTTTCCTTAAAAAGGCCCTCTTCCCACTTCCTTTTACAGCCCTACCTGAAGACCCCATAGTTCCTAGTTCCCACTTCAGTTTTCTTGGAAAACTCTACCTCGTTTCTGGAGAAATAGAAGTCAGAGCCCCCAGGATCTTCAAAATGCAACTTTAACACCACCTGGGTGCTAATGCAGGCATCCTCTGCTCACACTGTGCCAGCTTCAAAGGGGGGAGGGGGCGAGGAGGTGAGGTCTAGCAATGCTGTAGATAGTGAGACAGAGAATACAGTTCTAGTCAGTTAGGCTGAAGTCAGTTAGGTCTACTAGGGGAGTTTCTGGGAAAGCTTTTACTTTGCTGATAAAGGGTGCGATAGGGGCTGTGGCCTCTCCTTTCCCCCTCTTCCTGTCTGAAAGCAGATGTGTGCAGCCATCTTGAATTTAAGAATCATTTTGTCAAATCAAAAAAATAAAAATAAAGTCACTTAAGTCAGGGGGCTTTATATAGCTCTGTGAAATGATAAGGCTATTTTATAAAATATCCTTTCTTTAGAGCTGTAGG
>NW_006431915.1:6164454-6178123 GCF_000325575.1 Pteropus alecto | reverse complement strand
AATTCAGCAAATACTGCCTGCATTCCTGAGAATGCATTTCATTTATTTATCCATATAATAAAGTTTCGTTGAGTCTTTCCTGTATATGTATTGACATAAAAAATGATCTCATTGTCAAAGGTTGATGGGTACACAGATAAGGAACAAAAACTCAACCTAGATAATGGTTTCCACCTGAGAGAATAACATTCAAAGTCTGGGCAGTAGACACCTGCCTCCTGTGAACTCTTCACAAGATGAATTTCCCAGGCTCAAGTATCTGCTCCATCCCTATACTCCGAGGATGGCTTTTCCTATCTCAAATTTCCTTGTGTAGAGAATATTCTCTTCCAGGAAACTTGGTCATTCTACTGGGGAGCAGGTGGCTACAGGAACCATGCTTGAAGCCAAGGCTCTTACCACAGAGGCCCGAGATCGGCCAAGGGGACGATGACATAAAGAGCAGGCACTGTTGAGTGTGTGCTTTGAAAAGGCCTCTTTGGGCTGGGGGATTGGAGACAGCGCCACGACTGAAATGGCATTGGACCTCTCATTCTTGGAATTATGGCTGACGTTTCACAGAGCTTAAGCAATTCACCTAAAGCAGAAGTGGTATTGGACCTCTCAGTCTTGGAATTATGGCTGACGTTTCACAGAGCTTAAGCAATTCACCTAAAGCAGAGGCTTTTGCAGGCAATGTGGAAATTAGCCGAGAGTTCTTCGTACCACAGATATGCTAGGAGTCCTCCTGGAGAGGCAGCTGGCAGTGACCACTGGTTGGTCAAAATAACTAACAAATTTGCTTATAAGCCAAGACAGTCAATCACCTAGCGTCCTGGGGAAGGCTGAATCGAGTACTTTCCCTCTTTGTTACCCAAACTCTGACTCTCCTTTCAGAAATTTCCTGAGGATACCAAATCCTAATACCCACCGAAGTGTGGAGTGACAGCCTGATCTCTTAAGCTTGGAACGTTGAAGCACGAATTTACTCCTGGGCTGGAAAGCCCAGGACAATTTAGCGAGCAGGACAATTCAGTGAGATATTTGTCTTTGTTTATTTTGCACATTGCTCAGCATTCCAGCATTCCAGCATAGCCAAGTCTGTGTTCCCTTGCTGCAGAGCCTAAAGAAGAAGCAGTCTACAGGCCACCTTCCTTCCTGACTTCTCCCCTTTCATCTTGGGGGGTTTGAGCATACCGTGATAGGGAAGGGAGCTGTAGAGTGATTTTAAGGGATAGAGTCCCTAGTAGTGAAAGAGTGAAAATTTCCCCCCCATAGAAGGAATGGATGTCTGTAGTTTTTGTAAGTAATGGAGCTGTGTGGCCCATCCTCCACAGGACCTCGGGAAGGTGACAAGCTGTCCGGAAGTCACAATTCTACGTTAAGTCTAGGAAGGTTTTCTTGGACTCTGAGTACTGGGGTTTCAGCCCTGGCAAAGGTTTCTGTGGGACAACAGTGCCACCCAACCTCAAGGATCTATGTAAGCTTTGCCTACAGGCATTTTGGTGGAAACTAGGTTGATAAAGTGTTCGCCCGCAAGTCAAATCTGGCCCGCCATCTGCTTCTGTATGACCTATCGCCTAAGAATAGTTCTTACATTTTTAAAGGTTTGAAAACACTCAAAACAAGGATAATATTTTATGATGGGTGAAAATGATATGAAATTCAAATTTCAGTGTCCAAAGTCGTTTGTTTACTTGTTATCTATGGCTGCTTTCAAGCAACAATGGCAGCGTTGAGTAGCTGTGAAAGAGACCCATTCGGCCTGCAAAGCCTGAAATATTTACTGCTTGATCCTTCACAGAAAAAGCTCGCTGGTCCCTGATGCTCACCAATGACCCGACATGCCTCCTGAGTGTTTTGTTTCACATCACAACTCCTGATCATTAGCCCTAGAAGTCAGGATGGGAATGGGAGGTGGGAAAAGAAGAGGATCCTTTCCATCTCTGAAATTAAGTTTCTTGCCAGCTGAATGGAATGGGGTCCCAGTGTCATACCTACTTTAATTTTACATAAACAAAGCAATGTGCTCTCTTCTTGCACTTTCAGATCTGTGTTACAAATCCATTCCTGTCATGCTTTACCTTCCAGGCCTCCCTGATAAAGACTTTCTGTTTGACTGTCATGGCTTTTGTTTGACTGATCCTGCTTTGAAAGTAACACTCAGAGATCTCCTCCATCTCTGGGTATCTAATGCTGTAATTAAGTCCCAACCTAAATGTTCGCCCTCCTCTCCAACCCTGGAAGTCTGTCTTTGTTTTGTCATCTTGCAAGTCCACCCAACAAGATTTTTCAGAACAAAGTTGCTTTCAGATATCGTGGATGGTTTTCCTCAGCCGGTTGAACCATTTCTCCCAATTTAAAAAGTTTAGATGTGATTTTTTCATTCTCTAAATCCCCACTGGACTCTAATGATCACATTCTGGTAATTCGTATACATTTCTTGTGAGTTTCTTGAGTTCAGGGATTGAGTCTTAGGCAGCTGAGCCATATTGAACAAGAATCAATATAACCCCAGGTTCAAATTCTGACTCCTCCGTGGACGTATCATTAACGTCTTTGGGCCTCAGTTTCATCATCTGAAAAAATCCAGTAATACTCTCTGTGCCCCAAGAGATGTGAGCATTTAATGAGATAGTGCCCTGAAAGTGCTTTTTGGGAATTAGTTGCTTCAGTACCTTTCACATTCCAACCCAGAGCCTGGAGTGTGGGAGGCACACAAAACTCACGTCTGTGGCAATCACACTGGGCAAGATGAGTCTCTGGCTTCGGAAACAAGCACTTGACCCTGACATTTTCTCCTTCTTCTGACTAGTCCTGAGAACCAGTAACATTCTCTTGACACCCCCACCCTCCACCCCCCACCCCCAGTCCTCATAATCACATTATAGTTACATGACCATAGCTCTGTTGGGAACACCCAAGAAGAGAGGAGGGGAGAGTTTGAATTGAATCAGGCTGGACTGTAGATGCCAGGGTGAGTGGAGGCCTGGGGAGGCTTCGAGTGGAGGGGGATGTGCAAAGCTCACGAATGCTTCAGCTGTCGCTGCAGGCTGATGTGCAGCCCATTCCCGAACACTCTCCAGCCTTGGGAACCTGGTCGCCAGTGCCATGGCCAGTGATGTGACTTTGCAGTGGGAGATGTGACGATTGCCTCTCTGCTCTCACTTGGCCCTGGCTTTTGTGTAATTTCATGGGAAATGGAGCCAGCTATCCTGGAGAGGCCAAACAAATCTCGGGATGTACATCCAGCAGACAGGATAATTAATGATTCAAAACACTCCAGATTTATTTATTTTAAAAGCCAAGATATTGTTTTTACTTCTTCCTGTAAAACATGCTCTGTGTACTTACTCGGATCATTTCTTTTGTCTGCTTAGTTGGTCCCCATCTCAGAGCCTCTTCCACCTGGGGAGCATGGCCTCTGTTAGGGGTGATAGGAATCAGTTTGGGAGTCAGGAACCCTGTGTTTTGGCTCTTACTCTAATCCATCTTTTCCACTCATTACTGACCCTTTACACAATGAGAGACTCTCAAACAGAGGCTTTGTCCGCCTCTTGGACAGCTGTGTAGGATTCCCTGAGGGAGGTATATTGACAGGAACCAGGCTGTGTCTGCACAGATTACTTGTATACCCACTTATGGGTAGTCATTTGATGTGAGGCCAGGCCATTTGGGGAGGAGCTTTCTACCTGCCATTTTTTGGCCTCATGCCCATCACTGCCAAGAGTTTCCCTGCTTCCAGAAATGTTTGACAGATGGTGTGTCTAGGGCTCTTCTCTCGAGACTCTCAAGGTTGGAGCAGATCCACTCTCAGAGGAGCTTTGTCCTGGCTCCATCCTCTGCCTTCTGAGACACCACAGTATGTGGTTATCCTCTCTCCTGCATGTTAAATCTCTCCTTGATGGGATACTCCATACCAACATTAAACCATACTCATTTCTCCCATGCCCCAAACCCCAAACAAAACCCCTAACAAAACCTTTAAATATCCCTCCTCAGACCCCCATGCTCTTTTTTAGATGCAACCTCCTTTCTTGTCTTTTCTTTTACAGCCAAACTTCTTGATAGTATCAATTACCCTCTTTGTCTCCACCCCCTCGACTCCATTCCACCTGCAACCCAAAGCAATCTAATTTCTAATTCAGGTGTCTCACTACCAGAACTGCCCCCATGAAGCCTGCTTATTCAGCCCTCAGTTTATTTGATCTCTGTGGACTCTTCTCTTCTTGAAACGTGCTTTCCTCTGCCCTCTGTGCCTTCTCACAATCCCAGGATTTTCTCTTAAGTCTCTGACCACTTTTTCTTAGTCTCCTTTTTCAGTGATGCCTCTATTTAGTTTATTCTGTTGGGAGTTCCTCTGTGCTCTATCCTAGACCCATCTTATACTCATTCCTCAAGAAATTATATCTACTTCTTTGGCTGTAAATACCAGCAGAGAGCTTAATCCTTACAGCAGAAGGGCCCCACCAACAGTCCTGGAGCTGCCGGCTTAGATGTGTAAGGTCAGATAGGTGGGCTAGACTGTGATGAGGCCAGTGAACCTGGGGAGACTTGACGGGCCTGGGACCTCCCAGGTCAAGATCGCTCAGTCAGATGGGTTAGCCTTAGTTCTTAAAGATACATTATCTGTATGGTTCCATTTATATGAAATATCCAGAATAGGCAAATCTGTAGAGACAGAAAGCAGATTAGTGGCTGCCAGGGTCTAGGGGGAAGGGAGAACAGGGAGTGACCACTTAATGGGTATGAGGTTTCCTTTGGGGGTGATTTTCTGCAAGTAGATAGCGGTGATGGTTACACAACACTGTGAATATGCTAAGTATCACTAATGGTAGAAAAAAATATCTGGAATTTACCCCAGAAGAAGAGCCACCACCGCTGAACCAAGCTACCTAGACCAAGGATGAATTCAAGGTCAGCTGTGACAAGGGGATAAGGAACTCTAAACTGAAAATGACTCTTCCCATCAAAATGATTGAAAACCCCACCTTCCCCTTAGAATATAGGATGTGCTATTCCAAAAGATAACTAGAGAATTTTCAAACTATTTTAAGTAACAATGCACTATAGGAGTATGGTAAGACAGTAGAATACAGATTTAAAGTTGAATGATACACTTTTTTTTTTCTTTCAAATCTATATTTGTGACTATAATGACGTCGGATTGGATGTTTTGGTGGAGCATTCTGGTACATGAACTGAGGCTGGGCAAAGAGGCTAATTTGAAATATTTCAGGCCTTGAGCTGGCAGGACCCTGTAACCCTTTAGAGAAGTGTAGAATTACCCTTGACAAATGAAATGAGTGAACACTACCCTGTAATGATCCTTTATAGTTGTCTTCATGGACATAGGTCTCACAATGACCCTGTGAGGGGACACAGTGGAACCAGGGTTTGAACAAAGTGTGTCTACCTTTAAAGTCTGCTAAATCCTAATGAGCCTGTGAGCCTACGTGAGCCCTTGAATTAAAAAAGGAAGGATCGGCTGGGGGAGGGAGCTGCTGGTGCCTCAGGTTCTGCTTGTGTTGCTAAGCTAACATCCATGACTGTATATTTCTCTTACTGTGCCTGTAGTCTAGCGTGGCCCCAGGCATCATGGGCTACATACTTATCTTGGCTGCAACCTTGACATTTTCTCTATCCTGCTAATAACAAAATATGAGAGAACCATACTACGGAGAGAAACTTCTAGAGGTTGCTTGCTTGTCAATTTTCCCTTCATGTTCACCCTCCCTATTTCATTTCCTGAGTTGTAAACAGGCAGGATGAGAGCTGGTGACCGACAACATGATAACCAGAGAACTCTGTTGCACTCAGCATATCCTGTTATTATGAATCTCAAGTCCTGCTTTGGCATCTACTGTCCTATTTTCCCTCCTTGTTGTGGTCTGTGGTTAGGGGAGTGATTGGATTTATGGAGACTAATATTAACATTTTTCACTGTGGGATTCTGCGTGATGTACTCAGAAGATCATGAGCCTTGGAACCAGCACTAGGTTCAAATTCCTGTTCTAATACTGAACTTCAGTTTCCTGTTTTACCTAGAAATAAATAAAAATATTGAACTCAGAGTCATTTTTGAGGGCTACATGAGATCATGGAAAAGGACCCAGCTCTTTTTTTGACTTTTATTAGGCACTCAAGAAATTATATCTCTTCCTCTTCCCTACCTCCTCTCACCCTTCACCCCCACCCTCAGGGGTTTCCTTTTTAGCACTAAATCCAGACTAAGCATTTGACCATGAGACCATCTCCATACATTGTGGTGCTCAGAGTGGAGGGGGTGGAATAAGTGTGGTATGTCCTTAAAAATATGGAATTCAGTCAGAAACAGGGAGAGCCAGGCCCTTACCTCTCCCTCACTGAGTGAAGCAGGAAGCTTGCAGGACTCTGAAGGACATTCTGCCTGTTAGGGCCTCTCTTTCCACAGCTCATTCCTGGGCCAGCATCCTCAGCCTGCGCCCCTTCTGGCACAAGTTATTCTGCAGGGATTGCCCCAGCATATTAGGATATGATCGACCAAGAAATGCCCAGCATAGCAGAAGAGTGAGTCAACAGACGATTCCTTGCCTTCACTTATTAACCTGAATAAAGAAAGTCAGCCTGGTACTTGGATTATAATATGTATTTCTTCTTTCCTTCCTTCTATGTCACTTGAACAAGAACACCCAGAATAATAATATCGTCTAGCATGTATTAAGTGTATGACACTTTCGAAACTATTCTACATTTACGTATGTGTATTAATTCATTAGCAAAAACTCAATGAATTAGGAACAGTTTTTATTTCCATTTTACAAATTAAGAGATGGAGGCCTAGAAAGTTTAAGTCACTAATCCAAGGTCTTACAATTGGTTTGTGGTAAACCAAGAGTCAAACCCAGGAAATCTACTTCTGCATCCTGGAATTGTAACATCATGCTCAAGCAGAATACCATGACTTTCAGTGTCATGGTCTGATTCTGTGTCATAACTTAGAGGTCAATAGTTAGAGGTCATAACTTAGAGGTCAGTAGGCAGTCAGTATCTTAGAGGTCAATAGGCAGTCAGTATCATAACTTAGAGGTCAATAGTTAGAGGTCATAACTTAGAGGTCAATAGGCAGTCAGTATCTTTTGACTGAAACTTGCTATTTGCACATTTCTATAATCAGAGCATATGGGTTGGAATAGATGTTGGTGTAGCCATCTTGGAAAATATAATTTGCCCCAACATATTTGAAGCTGTTATAAAAATTAGGATCTCTATATAAAATATGAAAGCTTATTCTACTAATAAAAAGAAAGCAAAACTTACCCACAAAATTTTCTCCTTATTTCAGGTTCCACTAACACCTTCAAAGCAACATCTATCTACAGGGTAGGGGTGGCCCCAAAACTATAGTCCAAATATACAGAGAAATTAGAAAGACCACATAAAAAACTATTGTTTTCATTTTTATATACCACATATGAGTGAAATCATATGGTTCTCAACTTTTTTTGTTTATTTTGCTTAGCGTGATAATGTCAAGATCTATCCATGTTGTTGCAAATGGCAGTATTTCATCTTTTCTTATGGCCGAATAATATTTCATTATATATATGTGCCATGTCTTCTTTATCCAATCATCTATAAAACTGAAAGCAACAAACGAACAAGACAAACAAACAAAAACTCATAGATGCAGACAACAGCCTAGTGGTTACTGGAGGCAAAGGGGGAAGTGGGAGGTAGATCAGGGTAAAGGGGATCAATTATACGGTGATGGAAGGAAATTTAACTTTGGGTGGTGAACACATAATGCAATATACATGTGATGTATTATCGAATTGTACACTTGAAACCTACATAATTTTATTAACCAATGTCACCATAATAAATTTAATGATGATAATAATAATAATAGCTAGTGCTTTCAAACTTACATATTCTCCTGGATACGGGACATGTTTCGGTTCTTCTGCTGATACTTTACAACTCAGAAGGGGCAAAATTAGTTCAAACCTTAATATTTAGAGAGAGAAGACAAATCCTTTTCGGTATCTCCATATGTAGTTGAGGTAGCAGCAATAAGTGAGCATGACTGTGTGGTTGTCCCCACACTGTTCCAGATTTTGCTGGACTGGGCCTGCCCTCCCTGAATATGGCTGTTACCTTCTTCCAGCTATTACTGTGTGGAAATCTGCCAAGAGCATTCCTGGTGACATTCCTGTGTAACCTACAAACTCTTCTTATGGCACAGGCTCTGTTATGACACAGACTCAAGCAAAGATGGGGGGTTCAGAGTTATTTCTTCTTATTGCAATTAGTATGATTGAGCATATATTCTTGCCCTATTTACTGGAGAAACAGACTGATTAACTGGCAGAAATGGTGAAACATGAAACTTATTCTATCATTAGAAAACAATCAGTTCTAACCGCAAAGATAGTGAAAGTCAGTTTGAAAGCGTAATGCAGTGTGGTTGAAAGCAGAATAATAATATCAGTCAAAGATTATTGAGCACTTGCACAGTGTATTTTATTTAATTTTCATAATGAGCCCTATAAACTAGGTGTTAATTTTTTTTCCATGTTTATGGATGGGGCAGCTGAGCCTTTGAAGGCTGAAATAACTCACCCACAGTCACACAGATGGTCAGCATTGAAGCTGGAATTCAAATCCAAGCAGTCGAATTTTAATATTCACATTCTTAACCCCTAAGCAGTGCTTCGAGGTCCTCCACGCCTGTTGTTACCTCTTCTGAAGCCTGGTCGACTTAATGGTATCACCTCCCAACTGGTCACCCAAACTCAGGAGCCATCCATCCTTCACTAGGTCGTCCCCATTTCTCTCACATCCACTTTTTAACATGTTTATTTAGCCTGTGCCATGTGTCAGGTAGTGTGCTTATAATGGGAAACAAGGCAGTAGATTCCCACCCTAGTTAAGCCAATTTTCTCTGGGGTTTTAACATTTGGAACCAGACAGAGGAAATATCAGTCTTCCTCTGGTAGTGAAATAGAGAGATGCCAGGCCGGGGAGCCCTTTGCAGCCACGTTTTCTGCTGTGTGAATCCCTTTACCTGTTTCACCCAGCCCCACAACCCCACTCCCATGTGGCGACCGTTGCTTTGTTCTCTATGAGTCTATTTTTGTTTTGTTTCTTCATTGATTTAGTTCTTTAGATTCTACATATAAGTGAAATGACATTGAATCTATTTCTTATTTTGGGCCTTTTAGGGAGTTAAACATTTTTCTCTATTGTTAGAAAATTCTACACCCTTCTTAGGATAGGTAAATTCCTGAAAGTCACATTTCTGGGCAAAATAAATGCATTTTGAAGACTTTTAATTTATACCATCCAGTTTCTTTAGAAAATTTATGCCAATTTACATTCTCATCCTTGATGAATGAGAGCAATTTCTCATATGATCAATGGCATTAGAAATTATAATTATTTTGTATTTTTGTCAATCTAATAAACAAAATGGTATTCTCTTGTTTTAATTTGCATTTCTTTGATAATGCTAAAGTTGAATTTTTTTTCCTCCTAAATTAATGGCATTAATTAATTAATAACTTTATTTATAAAATGCTTGTTTTGGTCCTTTATCCATTTTTCTGTTAGAATTTTCTTTTTTAATTGTAAGGAATCTTTATGTATTTTCAAAAAACATTTGGTGTTTGAAAAAAATATTTTTCTTGCAAATTTTTTTTAGTTTCATGCTTGCCTTTTATTTATTCTTTGTTCTTGCTTGATTGTTGTTGCTTTACAGAAATGTTTACTTTTATGTTATCCTTAGCCTTATTAATCTTTTTCTTTGTGTTTTCTGATTTTTGTGTTATGCTTCTAAAGCCTCTTCATATTCCAAGATTACATGAATATTCACCTATATAATCTACTATGATTTATTTTTTTATATTTAAGTCCATATTTTATCTGAATGCATTTTGATGTAAAGGGTCAATTCCCCCACCAAATGGTTAGCCAGTTTATAGTTTTCCCCAAATGATTAACGACATCATTTGTAGAATAATCCCTCCTTTCAGTGATATGAAATGCACCTTTACCATGAACTTAAGCACATTGTACTGCCATCTGTTTCAGAAATTTTCACCTTAAAGTACAGCCTCTGATCTTTCTACTCATGACATCAGACTCAAGTCTTCTTTGCATTTCTCTCCATAGAATATCCATTCCACAAAGCACTAATGATCAATGTTGATTTCACTAAATATTTGCTAGGAGAGACAGAGGAGTGGATTTCCATCACTTACCAGTAAACAGACAAATCAAAAAGCCCCCACTCCCACTCGGGCTGAGCTGCTGCCTGATGGCCTCATCTGCTCTCGCTTTCCCACATGGGTCTGAGTCCTGACAGGGTTTTCAAGTATTTGTTTCTTAATTAAAGGTCGGTTCTCCAGATCTGTATCCCCACCCATCTTCTTGCCCAGGAGTGTTGGTCGTCAAGAAATCTGAGTGCCTGAGGGGAGTAGACAGGGTCTCAAGTTGCCCTTATTTACATCTTTGTGGCATTACTAAGCTCTGGAAGTATGCTCCCCCAGATTGGCTGGGACAACTAGACCTTCTGACTTGAACTCACAGCAGGTCTTCAACTCACAGCAGCCCATGGGCAGCTCCAGGTGTATCTGGATAGACAAAAGAAGACTGTGACAGATGAAGGATGAGTGTTGTATTTGAAAGCTGAACGTCATGTGTTGTCCTATCTTGCCCCCAAAAATGCAGTGAGATCTCTCTCTCTGCTCTGCCCTAGTATCAAGTTTTGTTCTTTGCAAAAACACTTCTGCAGATGAAGGATGAGTGTTGTATTTGAAAGCTGAACATCATGTGTTGTCCTATCTCGCCCCCAAAAATGCAGTGAGATCTCTCTCTCTCTGCTCTGCCCTAGTATCAAGTTTTGCTCTTTGCAAAAACACTTCTACATGTGTTACCTTATTTCCTTATAATAATTCTGTGAAGTAAGTGGCAATTATCTCCAATTTACAGAAAAGGTAAAATCAGAAGTTATACAACTAAAACTTAGAAAAGATGGGACTAGTTCAGAAATTTAACTGATTAGCCTGGTGCACGGTTGTTTAACTTTTTTCCATGGAACATTCACTGTCTTCTCCCCACCCATATCATCCTACCCTCCAACCCCATTCACTTGCTCCCATAACAAAGTCTTTAGTTCACTATTTTCTCAGGTTTTCTTACAGGACTAAAAGTGAGGCTGCAATTTAGCTTGAATAAAGACAAGGTCAAAACTATTTGAGAGGAATGGGCAGTGTGCCCTGAGGACTGCAGGGTAACCTGAACTTTTTGCATTTTTAGATAGAGAAAGGGGTCAGACAGCCATGCCATGCCTAAAGTGTAGGCCAATGGCCTCGTTCTAAGGGAATTTTCCTGGTTTGGGGCTGCTAACAGGAGGAGTGAAGCTTTGGGGGTGTGATAGAGGTACAAGGGGTGCTAGGGAGCTTGGCAGAGGCAAGAACTGTATATTTCACTGAGATCTTTATATTCATTAGCACACAACAGTTTATGGCCTTTGTTAGTGATTTCTAAATCTTCATGTTGGTAATTAAATCCTTTTTAAACTCAGAATAAATGTAATTATTTGTGTTGCCTTATTTTTTTAATAACCAGATTTGCCAAAAATGTGTTTCTTTGTTTTTATGTTTTCCCAAAGAAGCAGTTCTTGGATTTACTTATCTGTTTAATCTAGTTTTGTTTCCTAATTAATTAGTTTTCACTTTTATCTTTATTATTGTGATCATCCAGATTCCTTTAGGGTAGATTTTGTTTAAATCTCTGTCTTAAATGTTAACGCATATTGTTATTGTTTGGTAATAAAAACATTATAAAATAGCAGCATCTTAGTTTTTATAAGTTCTATTTTTAAATACTTTGAAATGATATTTTAATGTCTTGGAGTGGGCAGAAGTCTTTTCTAGTTTCCAATGGATAGATATTAAAATGGAATATCGATGACACATGTCAGTAATTTTTATGCCTGAGAATGCAGAAGTGCATAAATTATCCTCATCCAGCAACTCTATACTCCTTAGAGATTCCTGCAAATAAGAAACACTGATTAAATGGGAATCAAAGTACCATTTTATGACTAGCTCAGCCAGTCCCTAATAATGCTCAGTGAGAAGCTCTGGAGGAGTTAGAATGGAGCACAAAACTCTGGGTCAGCAGAGGCCCTGCTCTAAATTTTGGGACCAAGTAGTCAGGCATCATGTTGCAAGAGCTGGCTAGGCTCTAAGAGGTGCCCTGATTACTACCAGTGGGGCATCAGAGGTCCCCAGACACGCTAACCCAGAGAAGGACAAGGAAGTGAGAAGATGGGGAAGTGAGCAGCTGCTATAAGCCACCTGGCTTGGGTGAAGAGTGTGACACAGGAAGAGAGTGGGCAGAGAAGCGTGTGGCATGGGGAAAAGCAGCTAAAAATCCCCTTCCTATACAGTAGGAGTTTTATTTTTGAGTCATCATTTCGTCATTAATGTCTACTTACACTTTGTACTCAGAGAATATGGTCTGAAAAAGTTCTGTGTTTCAGAACTTAATGAACTTTTCTTGCTGGGCACTTTCTCTGTGCAACTGTTTTTTGGACATTTAAAAATAAACTATTTTATACATATTAAATATATGTAATAATTCAAGCATGTATGTATTATCCAACAATTTAATAAATTTATTTATTGTCCATTTAATTGGCGATAGACTAGTAGGAACAGTTACAAACATATTGTTATGGTTGTGTATTTAGAAAATTAGGTAGATAAGAGTAAAAGGGATCAAATATATGGTGACAGAAGGAGATTTGACTTGGGGAGGTGAACATACAATGTGATACACGGATGATGTGTCATAGAATTCTACACTCGAAAACTATATAATTTTATTAACCAATGTCACCCCAATTAATTTAATTAAAAAAGAAAATTAGAACATGACAAGCTTTAATATTTCTTCACTGTTTCTTTTATTTTTTATTTATATGAAATGATTCTCTCTGTCCCACTGAAGCCTTAAGCCTTGAATTCCACTTTTCTGCTACGACTATTGCCAGGCCTGTTTGTGTTTGCCTGATGTATCTTTGCCCACATTTTATTTTAAACTTTTCTGGGTATTTTGTATCCATCTGAAACTTTTGTGTTACTTTCATTATATTGTTTCAAATTTTTTGTTTTTAAAAATATTTCTGTCTATTTCCATTCTTTTCTTTTCTTCCTCCTTCCCTCTCTCCTCCTTTATCTCACTTCCTCCCCGATTCCTCTCCTTTCCTGCCTCCTCCCCTTTCTCCCTTCTCTATCTCCTCGTTCATTTGTTTTTAAGTTTATTTTTAATTAAATTTTTTGGGGGTGACATTGATTAACAAAATCCAGTAAGTTTCAGGTGTACATTTTAACAGGAAGGCGCATATATATTGCATTGTGTGTTCCCTTCCCATAGTTAGATTTCTTTCTGTCGCCACATAGTTGACTCCCTTTACCCCGTCTATCTCCCTCCTCCCCTCTCCCTTCAACTCTTGGTAACCATTAATCTATTGTCCATGTCCAAGAGTCTCTGTTTTTTCCTGACTGTTTATTGCTTTTAGGTTTATATCCCATATATAAGTGATATCATGTGGCTTTCAATTTTTTCTGTCTGGCTTATTTCACTTAGCATGATTATCTCGAGGTCCATTCCTGTTGTAGCAAATGGCAGTATTTCA
>NW_006431915.1:6081613-6163949 GCF_000325575.1 Pteropus alecto | reverse complement strand
TTGTTGTTATTGAGTTGTATGAGTTCTTTGTATATTTTGGATATTAGGCCCTTATTGGAGGCGTTGCTTGCAAATATATTTTCCCATTGGGACAGTTGTTTCTTTATCTTGACGGTTTCTTTTACCATCTCCCCATTCTTTTCACTAATTGTAAATATACACTTCAATGAGTTTTAGTAAATTTATATTAGCTGTGTAACCATCACCACAATCCAGTGTTAGAAGTTTCTCATCATCTCCAGGCAACCAATGATATGTGTTCTGTCTCTACATATTTGCCTTTTCTGCAAAATTCACACTAGTGAAATCATATAATATGTAGTCTTTTGTGTCTGGCTTTCATTTAACATAATGTTTTTGAATGTATTTTGTGTATCATGCATCATTATGTCATTCCTTTTATCGATGAATAGTATTTCATATGTAGATACACATTTTATTGTTCTACTCACCACTTGGTGGACCAGTTTTTGGCTACTGTGCTATGAATATTCCTGGACAAGTATTTGTGTGAACATGTTTTCATTTTCTTTGGGTAGAATCCGAGGAGTGAAATCCATGGTAAGATTTATGGTAAGTTTCTGTTTGACTTTTATTTTGTTTACAAAAATGCAAGTAGATCAATTGATCATCCTGATCAGAAATGACTGGCCTTCCTATTTCTCTCTATTCTCTTTATTTTCCAAATTGAGAAAGGTATCTTTTATGTAATTGAATATATCCATATAAAGTTGTTGCTTTAATTCAGACTCTTTAAAATTTGGAACCCCAGTGTTTCTAGTTTTAATTGAGATATAATTCATATAACATAAAATTCACCATTTTAAAATATACAGCTCTGTAGTTTTTAGTACATTCACTATGTTGAGCAACCATTACCCTCCCTAATTCTAGAATACTTCCATCACCCCAAAAAGAGACCCCATATCTATTAACAGTCTCAATTCTTCCCTCCCCCATCCCCTGAAAACTACTAATCTATTTTCTGTCTGTGTAGATTTGCCTATTTTGGAAATTTCATTATTAGAGAAACATACAATGTGTGACCTTTTGTGTTTGGCTTCTTTCATTTAGCAGAATATCTTTGACTTCTTAAAAAATAGCCTATACCAGTTTGCAGTCCCATCAGCACTATATGAGGATTCAAAAAAAAAAATTTTTTTTTTGGAAGTATTTCAATGATTACCATTCTTGTTATTGTGAAAATGAAAGAGATGAGATGTGCTTGACTCAGCAGTGAACACTTCTCTCTAATTTGTGTCAATATGGCAGGAGCATGAACAAAGAGCTGGGAGCAGGAGACATCTTGACCCTGTATAGATGGTGACTTATTTTGGGCTTTCTAGAGAGGTGGAAATGCTGCGGGCTCATTTCTTTCTGGAGCTTCCTTGAGCCTTCAGGAAAGCCTTTCAGCTAGAGCTGCTTCCCACATTCCAGGTCTGGACTAAAATGAGAAAAGAAATGGGACACTGGCTGATTTCGGAAATTGAAAAGGCAATAGGAAATGACATCAAACACTCCCGGATGTCTTTCTCTTTCTTTGCCTTTTTCTTTCTTTTTTTCGTCCCCTTGGAAGGGATGAAGGGTGTTTTCCAACCAAGTTTGCAAAAGCGATTTTTGTGATGTATTTGATTATATGAGCTAGTCTGAAAAGAGAAAACTTTCAATTCTGATAACTGCCACTCATGCTGCTCTGTGGCTGTGGTAGAACCAGCCCCGTGGTGTACATCTCAGGAGAGCTGAGGAAGCATGTTGCTGCAGGAAGAACGGTGGGTGAGGCAGTGGCCAGAGCTGGTTTGGAGGCTGGCTTTATTAGGCACCTTGGGAAGTTACCTCACTCAATGTCATTGCTACTAAAGTTGCTGACGACAGGTGTTAGGACAACAAATATAAAATGGCAGAGTCAGGAAGTGTATTAAAACAATGGTTAAAGGAAAACAGAAAAACAAACGAATGTTATGACAAAATTTATTTCTCAAGTCTTCTGTTTTGGGCCCGAGAGCACAGATGAGTTAGATGGGTTTCTTTACAGGTCAAAAGAACAAATATTCTTTGATTTTCCAAAAACTTACATTCCCTTCTTGGCTGAATTTTTGCAAAATCAATTCACACACATTCAAGGACATTGTCACTATATTTTTGCATCAGAGATACTCTGTGCAAAAAATGATAATTTTTGTAATTCCTAAGAAATTGAGAAAATATATGAGTAATTAATAAAGTACATTAAGTGAACTTTATAACTTTACATCTATATATAAAGATATAAGTATATATAAAAGTACACATATGTATGTAAATAGATAGCATCAAATGACAAAACTAAAACATTTTAGTAACAAGTTTAATGTCCTTTATTCAAGGGACAAATAGGCAAGGGTGTCCAGTGTTGGCATGGAAGTTTGGCTCATTTCCTGATGTGAATCTCTTGACATACCCTCTTGACTCAAATTAATTTTTCTTTCCCCAGTTTCTAGGTTCTACAGTTTGGGAGCTGTCCTCCTGCTGACATTTGCCCCAATTTAATAGCCTTTTATAAAATCAGTCATTATGCAAACAGCTAGTCCATCTCCTAACCCATAATCCTGTGTCAAGTCCCAGATACCTAAAAGAGAAAACAGATCTCTAATCCCACAGAATCCAAATCTCCATCTGGATTCTGTGGGATCAGTCCACCATTTCAGGTCCTCTCTGGTTTCCTGGGATCAGTTCATCATTTCAGTTCCTCTCTGGTTTCCTGAGACAGCCTTCTCCATGCTACTAGTGCCAAGCATGACTTAACTTTTGCATGGTTATAATACAGAAAGATGGACAATAACAAGTGCTGGCGAGGATGTAGAGAAACTGAAACACTTATGTATTGCTGGTAGGAATGTAAAATGGTGCAGCCACTTTGGCACATGGTTTGGCAGTTTCTCAAAATGTTTACTGTAGAATTACCATGTAATCCCTGGTAGACAAGATCACGATGCCCGGAAGGAGGGCACGTTCTCATTCCCAGAATCCATGAATAAATGACCTGACCTGACAAAGGGGACTTCGCAGACGTTATTAAGTTAAGGATTTGAGATGAGGAGATTATCCTGGATCATCTAGGTGGGCCCAGTGTAATTACAAGAGCCATGAACCAAGGAATGTGGGCAACTGGAAAATGCAAGGAATGCGTTATCCCCTTGAGTACCCAGAAGGAACGAAGCTGCGGATACCTTGATTTTAGCCCGTTAGAACCATTTTGACTTCTGACCTCCAGAACTTTAAGATAAATTTGCATTGTTGTCAGCCACTGGATTTGTGGTAATTTGTTATAGTCGCAATAGGGAAATAAGATACCCAGTAATTTCACTACGAGGAGAAATAAAACATATGTCTACACAAAAACAGGTATACAAAAGTTTATAGTAGCCCTATTCATAGTAGCTAAAAAGAGGAAGAGAATGGGGGAGTCACTGAAAATAAGCACAAAGTTTCTTTTTGAGGTGGTGTAAGTATTCTAAAGTTAAATTGTGGTGATAGTTGCACAACTCTGTAAATGTATTAAAGAGATTGATCTTAAATGGGTGAATCTTATAGCATGTAAATTATACCTCAACAAGTTTGTGAATTACATATTTTATTTTGTTTTTTATTATTTTTTTTCATTAAGTGTATTGGGGTAACATTAATTAATACAATTATAGAATTTTCAGGTGTACATTATAATTTGACATCCGTATATTCTATTGTGTGTTTACCACCCAAAGTCCAGTTTCCTTCAGTGAATTACATATTTTAAAAAAGGTCCTATGCCATATGATTTCACTTATATGTGGAATCTAAAAAACAAAATAAATGAAGAAACATACAGAAACAAACTCATAGATACAGAGAACATTTTGATGGCTGCCAGATGGGAGGGGGGTTGGGGGGCTGCGTGAAAAAGGGCAAGGGATTAAGAAGTACAGATTGGTAGTTACAAAATAGTCATAGGGATGTAAAGTACAGCACAGGGCATATAGTCAATAATATTGTAATAACTATGTGTGGTGTCAGGTGGGTGCTAGACATTGTAGTGATCACTTCATAAGGTATATAATGTCTATTCACCATGTTGTACACTTGAAACTAATATAATGTATGTCAACTGTAATTTTAAAATAGGTTTACTTTAAAAAAATAATAAAATAAAAAACAAATTTCAAAAAAGGTCCTATAAACAGCATTCCTTTGATTCTTAAAGGTAATGCATGCTTCTACTCTTCAATATTTTTTTGAGAGAACTAAAGGACTTTGTCCTGATCTTTGCCTCATGGAGGTCTCACATAGCTCTCTCCCAGCAAGAATTCTAAGCAATCTGGTACTGACCTCCTCCTCAGAGACCTTACCGTGGAGAGGAGTTTATTAATAAATTTGCATACCTGGTATTTCAAGGAAGATGTTGCTAAGGAGAGAAAGAGGGAAAAACTAAAACATGAAGAGGATGTGGGGTAGAGTGAAATGTCTGCTGTTGCCCGGGCAAGATATGATGGCGATCCCCAGTCTTTTACTTAGAATAAGGAATTAAATGGAAATTATAGGGAACCAGTCTTTTTATTTGAAAAAGAAGGTTTAGTAAATCACAATAGTGGATTTCTGTCTTTGGTTAAAGCTTCCTCAGAGAAATCAACATAATCAGAGTAATATTTGTGTGTGCATGCATGCACTCACATGCCTACTTGTACTGGTCAAAAAGAAAATGAACTATGCTTGGCCTTGGCTGAAATAATGTGTTTTTGATCAAAGTCTCTCTTTGATGTACATTGAATATCTTTTAAAGAATGTGTTGAAATTGGAGGACTGGCTAGAAGCCTCAAGATGGGAAGTTATTGCTTTTTAGCCTTTATACTTCAAAGGTGACCCTAAGCTTGAAAATCATAAATTCTAAATTCAAAATGTAAAAAAAAAATTATTTGTGGAAGTAAACTCTCTCACATTTCCCAAGATTGGTTTGAATCATGTATTCTGTCATAAAATGATTTGCTTGAATAATTTACTTACTGATATTATTGTAAAATAGATTTAACCCAAGTCAGCTTTGGACATCAGGGGCTTTATGTAAAACTCGATTAATAGGTATAACCCTCCTTTTGTAATTTTCTATGCCTTTCCATAGGGGAGAGAACTGTGCATGTAACATGTATGCTGTATGTAAGTAGGTGGTAGATGAATCTGTATGAGCCATGATTGTCTGTGAACAGGAAGTGTAGGCTGTCTCCTTTCTGAGCCTTACTCGATAGGAAACCTCATAGTCAAATGCTGAGTAGAAAAGAACCCACAGCCCTTTTCTCAAAGAGTCTAGCTCTTGCCATGAGTCCTCCCTGCCCAACATGGAGCTACCCGGAAGCTGTATCTGGCCCCGCTTCCCTACATACCCACCCTAGACAGGCCTGGAATTAGTTCATCAGGGATAGGCTCCACTTTAAGGGCCGGAGAAAAGCTCTAGGACTCTGGCAGGAAGCTGCTTTCTGCAACCACTCCTCAACGTGGGTACTGTGGGCAGCTGCTGTGGTTCTTCCTCTAATGTGGATTTCAGTAGAATGAAACATAGAGTGGTCTAACATGCTGTCACCTGCTTGGGTCATCTTGCTCTGTCTGACTGATGGCGTCCATCCTCCATGAAAGCCTTGGGTTTCCAACTCCCTAGTTTGACCAATAAGTCCTAGCTGACAATGTATGTGAAATCAAAGATGTTGGCGAAGGATACAAAGAGGCTGAGGGCACATTGGTCCCACACAGAAATTTGTGGAGGGCAAAGAGGTGTCAGGGGGCAGCCTTGCTCTTCCCTCATACACTTAATGCAATTACTCTCTCTTGGTTGGTGAGGGACCCTTTCTTAGCAAGTATGTTATTAGTTCACAGCCTCATTTTTAAGGTAATAATACAGGTTTCTCAAACCTTCTTGCCCAGGATTTTCCCGCTGTGACTTTGCTTCCAGGAGGCAGGGCCACCCGTTCTCTAGCCTGGTTCTATGACACAGTGACCAGACTTAAGGTCTTCCTTCAGGCAACGGGCAGAGTGTGTCACTCCAGCTCCAAGCGGCCTGTCTTTCTGGCCTCAGGCAACCTCCTCACGACCATCCAACTCACCAACTAAACCTATACTTCTCCATTCCACCATGAGAAAGTGAATTACTTTCCTTGAGTAAGGCTTTTTACTTCGACTGGGATTAAATCCTAAATATATGAATAGCCAAGATATTTTAATAATTAATGTTTAGAGCTAACAGTTATTGAGCTCCTACTTTGAGGAGTGACTCATTTCACCCTAACAACAATGACGCAACCATATTTCATTGATTCTAAGATATGAACTCTTTTTCACATTTTAACATCTCTAAAACCCAATGCATCTTATATTACATGGACCAAAAAAAGCGGTTTTGTGGAAAGTAACCTCATAGGGTGATCTGTTCATAAATTCCTAACTGGGCAGGTCTTGGTGGGTAGTTATGCCTTAGGCATATAACTGCTCTAGTAAAAGTTTCTCTTTGCCCTAAGCAAGGCCCATCTATTGATTCTGTGCACCCAGATTAACACAGCTTGGAAATAAATGTAACCACCCTCAAGAGAGCACATAATCTTAACTATTCTGTAATCCGATCCCTGCCTTGCTTTCTCCCACCTCCATGTAATTTTCCTTACTTTCTCACCTTAATTTCAAATGCATGAAAGAAGCTGCAAAATTGTTATTCTCCGGAGCATTTGAGATCTTGCTCCCCTGCATATGTCATTAGTTTGGCTCAAATTAACTCACATGAAAATACTCTACAGGTTTGATTGTTTCTTAAGTCAACAAATACTTAGGACATTTAGTCTAATTGACAGCATTTTTATTTTTCCGTGGTGTTTTCACTTTCATGCTGTTTTAAATTCGATTCAAAAAGCTCAATGTGCTACCTTTGTGAATCCAGTTTAAAAACTGCTAAATTAGAGAAGTTCTGATGTCTCATTTCTATGTTAAGGCCTCAGTAGGGATAAACATTTACTGTAATACTGTGTTCCTGCTTTGTTCTTCCTAAGAAGAACACTGGACTTTTCCTTTGGTGGGGGGCAAAATTCTCTTGCAAACCTCATTTTGCTATCAACAACTACTGCATGGGATGGGCAGTTAATTTTACAGATGGTGTAACAGAAAAAGAAAAGATTCTCAAGAAGCATTTGTTTATAAGTTTTATAAACTGTCTTTTGGCAGTCTTATTTTTAAAGGCTCTATCCCTTTAAAAGTAATCTTCTTGGAAATTTTAAATTAAATCCTTCCTAATACAATAGAGATTGGGCTTCTTTTGAAAAATTCTTTTAGTTAGTGGACTATGCTTCTTTGAAGATGATTTCATACCTACTTGGGTTTAGGATTTATAAATGTTGGCTGTGTTTTCTCAGAACTCCTGCCACGGGGATATTAGGCAGAATGAGGCTTTGCAGGGCTCCAGGTAATGCAGGCAGAGAAAGAGAATGGAAAACCAAGAGTGGTGAACAACGCCCATGAGACTGTCATAGGCTCCGCCCCCAAATGATAGGGCCCACAGGACTCAGAAGAGCCTTTACACCTCTGCCTGAAAAAGCAATTTCTGTGGGAAGGACAGAGGTGTGTCTGGGGGTTTTAGTGGGATGGTGCGTACTATCTTTTGTTTTGAGAGGCAATGTAGCATAGAGGTTAAATCACCAACTTTAGAACCAGACTTTCTGGGCTTAGAGTCTGACTTTGTCCCTAACTAGCTGCGTGAACTTAGCCTGGTTATTTAATGTCTCTGCACCAGAAGGCTGCACTTTGTGGTCTATTTTGCAAGGTCCTGCTAGGTTACCAGTGTCCCTGAATAGCTTCCCCTGCCACCTCATCTGTGTCCGGCATTTTTGTCATTAGCGTTATTCTTGTTTTTGAGGTACTTCCTCAGGAAGAAGAAACCTTTACCACCCATTACGTAATTGACACAGCAGCCTGCAGGGAGCTGGGCCAAGCGCTGTCCGAATTGGGGAACTTTGCTCTTGCGGTTTCTTCTCTGTGTTTAGCTACACGGGAACCAGTTATCCTATACATCTTCTCCTTGGCTCAATCGCCACTCAAGGCACATGGTGCAGTGGTGTGCAGCCTCCTGCCTGGGATACCTACGTCCCCTGATGCCCTAGAATCTTCTGTTCTCGTGGAAGCTGCTCCTGCCCACTGTTGATCTGCAGCGGCAGAGACAACACAAGCGCCGTGGGTCCACGAGTCCCACAGCCCTCCCTGGCCTCCTGGCCTTGCTCCTCCATGTAAGAGGGTGGGACAGTTTCCTCTCCAGCTTTTCTTGAGTAGCATACCCCCTTTTGAGGAAGTGGAATCATGAGTTTCCCACTGGAAACTTTCTTCCATTAGTCTCCTTTATATCCATATGCTCAGACCAGACATCTCAGCATAATTCCTGATTCCTCCCTTTTTCTCTTATCATTCACATGCAGCCCATCAGCAAGGTTTGTCAGATCCATCTTCATAAGGCATCTCAAACCACACCGGACATATTTTACTTCTGTAATCGGAAAAAAAATTAGCCTGTGTGTGTGCAAGCGTGTGCACACACAGAGAGCAGTGTGTTTATTGGCTGCTCTTCTATTTAAAATGGCTAGAGAACATAGGATGTGGAAGTTATGGGTTTCATGGGGTGGGAACGAGAGTTTAGATCTCAAAGTTTAAAAAGAGAATGAAAAATGCTGAATTTTAAAATATACTATATTTTCCACTCCTACTCTTTCACAAGAAAAAGGCTTCTGAGAATTGCCATGTGTAATATGAGCATCCATGAACCTCAGTTTTTGATCAAAAGATTTGGCACAGTTAAACCAGACTTCCTATGGGCCCCTAAGCGGGAGAGCAGAGTTCTGCCAGGTGGTGTTACTCTCAGGTAACTTGGTGGTTTCCTGGGCGGCAGAGAGACATAGGTACAACAGAAGCCAGTGGGAGGCAGGAGACTAATGAGCGGTGAGGGCTTGTTCCTTGGGTTTGTAAGTCAAGGGTTGGCCTCCCTCAGGGCAGGAACCCTTTCAGTCAAGGTCCAGGAGGGTCCCTCTCCAGAAGAAGAAGGTGTGGGCAGGGGAGATGCGGGGTGGAGGAGAGGAGTTCGTTACTTCCACAAGACCATGAGGCCTGGCAATCTGATCAGAGACTGGCTCATTTGAACATCTTCCCCATCAACTGGGAACTGGGGAGACCAGAGAGCTGCCTCGAGTTCCACACAGATGGTGGCTTTCTATCCGTAGAGATGGCTCACTAATAGACTCAAAAGGAAACCCTCATATAGGTCTGCTCTCCTTCCTCAACCCCTCAGCTTTAGGAGACGATAGGGAAATGGTGGTAAGGATGTAGGGCTTTTCTGAACTCATGAAAACAGAGCGGAATTATGGTTATGGGGGGATGGGGGCGGGGGCTATTGGAGACATATTTTTAAGGTACAAACTTGCATCTCATAGACAAATAAGTCCTAGAGATCTAATGCACAGTCTAGTGATTACAGTCAACAAGACTGTATTATAAACTTCAAAGTTTTTAAGAAAAATAAAATAAAATAGGATTTTAGGATGTAAGGCTCTGGAGTTTCATTTCTTGGCTCCAGATTCTAGCTCTACCACTCATTGGCTGGTGACTTTGGGTAAATTAGATAACCTTTCAAGCCTGTTTTTTCATTTGCAAGATGAAGGAAATAATATTGCATGCCTTGTGTAATTTTTATGAGCATCAAAAGAGATAATGAAGATAAAGAGTTTGGTATAATGCCTGGTCAAACAAAATAAATACTCAGTAAATGTTAGTTAGCCATGATTAACACCTCCACAAGGAAGTGAGTATGACAGAGCATCTGTTGCTCTGGAGCATGAGTAATGAATGAGAGGAAAGAGCCCAAAAGTGGTGCAATGGTACATATGATAGCAAAGGACCTTCCCTGGTGCCCCACACCCCCAATATGACATCATCGTGATGGTGGGAAATTACGCCCCAGGGTGAGGCAGAAGGGGAAGCATCTCAGATGCTCAAATTTGCTGAACTCCCCAACCAGCCTTCAGGGTACCCCAGGTTTTCTGTGAACCAGAAATGGGGAGGCACAAACTTTCAGAAAAATCTTAGTGAAGGAAAACCAATCTCAGGAAGTTGATAGAGGTTGATTAAAATTAACTTTCGCCCAAAGAAAGAGACATGCGGCCAGAAGGAAAAGAAGTAGCAATTTGCTGTCCAGTGCTTGGGGCCTGGTTCTTTCATCTGGGTTCCCACTGCCCAAAAGGGTTCGTGGCTCATCTCTGGGGGGCAAACAGGCTGGACTTGAGCACCTGCTGTGTACCAGAAGAGGATAAAGGATCCACATCTGGGCCCACTCAGAGGGAAGGAAGCAGCTTCATCAGTCTGGGGCTTCATGGGCCTGAGCCACCATAGTTGCCCACCTAGCAGAGAAAGCAGGAAGGAAGAGCAATTAAACCGAGAAGTAGAAGAGGAAGGTCATGCACTGTGGTTGGTCATGCAGTGGCTTTGACACCATCAAGGCTAACAACTAGCTGCATTTATGAGGCGTCTACTTTTTGATAACCTCAGTAGACCACATCCCCTGACACACCCCAAAGTGGGGTGAAGACCTTGCCTCAGGTCATAACCCAAGTCAAGCTTAAGATCTGTGGAGCAGGTCTTTCACCAGTGATGCCCACCGGAGGAAAACCCAAGCAGGCTTCTCTCCTTCTTGGCCTTCCGCCTTCGGTGGCTTTGTAATCCCCTGGCTGGCTCCCTAAGCTTTCTGTCCTTCCTATGCTGTGGGTGGAATGTAAAGAGAAATCTCCCCAGCTCCCTCCTCCAGAAGGCCAGCACACAGACTATCTTCCCTTTTGATGATTTTATCACTGCTCACGAAAGAGAAATAGGCAGGATCACAAAACCAACATATCTAGGAGAGTGGTATACAGTTTTTATCACTCTAGTCCCTGATACACATTTGTCAATTCCTTTATTCATTTGTCCATTCATCCATTTATCCATTCAATGAGGATTTATTGAGGATCTGTTGTGTACCAGGGAGTGACGTAGGCAATGGGGAGACATCAGTGAGCAAGTCAGACACATATGTCCCTGCTCTCATGGAGTTTCTGGCTTCCCTGAGACAATCACAAAAGCTCATGGATTTGTGCTCTCTGATGTCCAAGTCTCATAGAGGAGCGACTTGGGAGTACTGCTTCTCAGAGCCTGCAGTCTGCACAGAGGCAGGACTAGACAGTCTGAGCTGTTGACTTGGAGCACCTCTGAGCAGCGTAGCCATGGCTGGGCTGGTCCTAGTGGAGGAGGGAAGCCAGACCCACACTAGTCTTTGGAGCAAGTAAAAGCCCATGGGGACTGAGGCCATCTGGAGAGTGCTTGCCCTTCAAAGCATGAAACTCAATGAACAGATGCTCTGTTTTTTTTCCAAGAGAAGACGGAAATCCAGATTATAATATGAAATCTCTAAATTTTAAAATGTTGACAACAAATACAAAATTTGAAACAAATAAATACCTCTCTGGGACTTCTATTACACAAATCAAATAAAATACATCTGAATTTTTACAAATTTTTACAAATACAAATGAGTGCTGCCCATTTGTCACTCTGCCTTGCACCAGCTCAGCAGTATCAGAACTGAATTCAGAGGCCTTGAAACTGCTTCCCCAAACATGTTAGCCCCCTCCACAGAGATAGAAATACCTTTAGGCATCACGTGAGCACTGCTTTTACCGAAACTAAAGTAGCTTCAAAATTCTAGTATCTACTGACTTAGGGAGAGGGAGGAATAGGAGGGGGGAGGGAGAAGAGGAAAGCGCTGGGGGAGGGGCACTGCTGCGCCGTGGACCCGACTATGCTATAGACACCTTATCTCATTTAATCTTCACAGCTTGTGGGGTAGGTACTTTTCCCGGTTTCTAGAAAAGAAACCTTTCCTAAGGTCGCTCAGGGCCAGAGCTTATTGGAAGGACCCTATGCTCTTTCTAGTATATTCTGTGGAGCTGACTAGAGGGACATCTGGGCCTGTGGCCTCAGGGGAGCTGACGCAGCCAAGCTCTTGCTCGTGCTTCACTGGACTCGCTCAATGCTGCAGCGCTAAAGCACACACCAAGCACCAGGCAACTGGGGCTGAAGGGATGGAAAGGGCAGAGGGATTTCCCATAGTCCCTGCTGCATCCTCGCGTCACTCACAAGCATCCCTCGCACGTACCTATCACATTTTTCTTTCTGCTCAGCACTGTTCTTGGAAAACTGAGGGAATGTAGAAGCAACTGACAACCTAATTTCTCCCTACAAAGAGCTTTCAGCCTAACAAGGGAAACCCATGACCTCCAGAGGACGTTGGGTTGAGGACATCGTATCTAAAGTAACTTGTTTCTAAGTGCAAGATGAGGTGGCTCAGATTTGCCCTCCCGTGAAGACAATTGGAGGAAGATTACTCAGGGCCAGAGGAGGCCTCAGGAGTAGAGAAGCTGGACTTTTTCTCTAGAAAAGAGACCTAGAGGAGGGAGCCATTGGCCAGAGCTGCTCAGAGTTGCAATCGAATCCCCACACCTGGAATACTGTTCAGTAATAAAAAGGAACAAAGTATATACGTGCTACATGGATGAACTTGGAAGACATTATGCTAAATGAAAGACACCAGAAACAAAAGATCGCATATTGAATGATTCCATCTAGTGAAATGTCCAGAAAAGGCCAATTCATAGATACAGAAAGCAGATTAGTGATTGCCTGGGGTTGGGAGTAGGAATGGGGTTTAAGTGTAATTGGGCATGAGAGATCTTATTGGGGTGATGACAATATTTAAAATTGGATTGTGGTGCTGGTTATACAAAATTACTAGTGAATTTTAGGGTATCTCAACTTGTTTAAACACACAGATACCTGCATTGGGGAAGACACACACACACACACTCACACATAGACACACATATGCGTGCCTTAGGGAAGCCAGAGGCACAGCTAGAACCTTTTACACATGGCCAAAGAAGAAATTAGCTTGAGCACAGATAGGATTCGTTTCTCAGAGCTGCTACTTTCTCATCGGACTTGACTGGACAGTTGGTTAGTTCATAGCCCCAAAGTCACAAAATTGGTTCGGAGTAAAGAAGTCGGAAGAGAGTTGGTGAGTTTGGTTATACTCTCTGTGATTACAGGCAGGACTTGCAGGAAGGAAGCAGGCCCAGCCTCAGACTGACTGAGGAGGTGTCTCATACTACAGCTCTCCCTGGGAATGCAAACTCACTGTTGGTGATGCTGTTAATAGAGCAAAGAGTTGGGAGTTTACTGTTATCACAACAATGGCTCAGTGAAGAAGGCAGAGGTGACTCTGGGAATAAGAGAGTTAAATCTCTCTTTGCAAAAGAAATAGGAAGCCCAAAGGATGGGTGGTAGCAGTAGGTGTGGCGAAAAGAGAGAGCATTCTAGATGTTTTTAGCCTTCACATATGCACTGGCCATGTGACTTTATGTCACATAAAATGAAAATGTCTCTTAACCTCTCTATGCCTCGGTTCACTCATCTGTAAAACAGTGGTGATCTAACCCATCCTAGAGGACTAACGAAAGGATTAAATGATATCATGCTGTGTTAGGCACTGATGAGACATTGGCAAATGCATAAACAAATAACACAATCTCATAGGGATAAGTACTCTGAAAAAAGCAAAACTAATGGAATACAAAGTAACTGCAGGGGTGGAGCAGGGTGGGGCAGGGGATGGGTACAAAGTCAGAGAAGAGAAGGCCTTTCTGAGAAAATAACATTACAGCAGAAACTCAAATAATGAGAAGGAGCCAACTATGCAAAGATCTGGGAGGAATATTCCAGACAGAGAGGACAGCAAGGATAAAGGCACTAACATGAGAATGAGTTTGGTCAGAGCCAGGACAAGGGGTGCGTGGGGGGCACAGGGAGGAGAGGGAAGGGCAGGGAGAGGGAGAAGGCCGGGGGGTGGGGGGCGCTGAATGAAGCACTTCTGTCAGCGTATAGACCCAGTGCAAGATTAGAGTCTGTCCTTATTTAGAATTTTGACATTTTGTTTATTATGGACTTTTTTTGGCATCATTTTTTATTTTAATTGAGATGTAATTGACATTTAACATTTTATTGGTTTCAAGTATACAATATAATGATGACTCAATATTTACATATTGTGAAATGATCACCAGGTCAGTCTAGTTAACATCCATCACCATAGAGAGTTACACAGATTTTGTGGCCAAGTTTGACTTTTTTGAAAGTATTGCATTAACATAGTATGGATTAAGATTACTAATGTTAAAAACAACAACAACAACAACAACATTTGTTGATCCAATTGGCTTTAATTTAGCAATTCATGAATTGGGCAGTGTCCCATCTAGCAATTAGAAGGGTGCTCCAAAGAGTTGTACAAAATGGAAGGTTTTTATAGGCAGAAAGAAGGCGAGAATGAGAAGTTAAAAACGTGGATTATTTCAGGCAAAGTCACCTTTCCTTAGAGGGAAGGCAGGGGGTCTTATTAGGAAGCGGAAGTGGGCAGAACAAGGAAAGAAAAGAAAGGATTACGTGTGAGCCCCCATAGTTGCCCGTCTAGCAGAGAAAGCAGGCAGTAAGAGAAATTAAACAGAGAAGTAGAAGAGGAAAGTCATGCACTGTGGTTGGTCACGCTGTGGCTTAGGCACCATCAAGGCTAACAACTAGCTGCATTTATGAGGCGTCTACTTTTTGATAACCTCAGTAGACCACATCCCCTGACACACCCAAAAATGGGGTGAAGGCCTTGCCTCAGGTCAAATCTCTAACCAGGTCTCATCTGCTGGCTCTTGCAAGACTGCAGACCTCTCTGATACCATTGGGAGAAAACCTTTCCAGCCCCTATTCTGCCAACGCTTCAGGAGGACCAGCCTGAGGTGTTCACAAAATTGTGGTCCTGACAGGTAGCTTTTACAGAGCCTTCCATTGTGATATAGGCCGCATCTTGCTGGCCAGTTGCCTCTCACCTCATTTATTTTCCTTTCATAGGGATTGAAGAGAAGCAGCTTCCTTCCTTCCTAATCTGCAGAAATTTTCAGGGTTTCTTCAGAGAAGCAGCTTCCTTCCTTCCTAATCTGCAGAAACTTTCAGGGCTTCTTCATGCAAAAAAACAAACAAACAAATAAACAAACAAAAAACCCGTGGCCTGCTGAGATATCTTACCCTTCTTCAGTCCGTTCCTCCCTTCCTTCCTCTCATTTAACAGACATATTTTTTTATTACCTATATGCATATCACTCTACTGAGGACACAAGGAAGAACAAGACAGAAATGGCCCCTCTCATATCGAGCTCTCAATCTGGTTGGGGAAACAGAAGAAGCAAATACAGTATAGTTGCTATGATGAGGGAGACATGGGGTGCTGTAAATGTCCGTATGTCGGAGCGGGAAAATCTAGAGCCTCTCGTTCTTTTGAAACGTGGGAATGAGACTTAGAGAAGGAAAGAGTAGTATCCTCAGTCACACAACCCCAGAGTTCTGGACTTCTCATTCCCAGACTCATGCTCTTTCTCACTTTGGGGCCCAGAAAATCTCTAAAGAAGAAGGAGGTCAAGGCATGTGACATAGAAGCAGAAGGATTTATTGGGAAGTGTTCAGCAGATGGCAGTCTGGCCAACACTAGAGGCAAAGGCTGCTTCTGCCTTTCTCACACATCCGGTTGATGTGTGGGGTTCACTCTTACTCCACTACCCCTGGGCTGGCCATTCTGCACGAGACAGAATCTGAGACCCGACTGGGACTTTAAAGAGCCTTCTTATTTTTTTTTTTCACCCCATACTTCCTATTCCAACTCGACTTTTCTGTGTGACACTTAGTCTTCACAGTACTGGTTTTCTAGCAGTTGTTCCATTTCCACATGGAGACCAGAAGTCTGTGATGGGTGCTGAAAGCACCGAGCATGTCCATATTAAGCCATAAAATAATTTCTTAAACACCTCAATCAAGCCATTCCCATTTGCAACTTGCCCTCACCTCCCAAGGATAGCTCTCACGAGTTTCTAGAAAGACCTGAGATGTTTTGTCATTTCTGCCTGAGTTAGTTATATGTCTGGGCTTATTACATAGACACTGTGGATACATAAATAAGCGACTAGCAACTGGTCCTTCCCGCTCAACCTTATCGTTAGTGGCCTAATTGTAAGCAGCTCCCCTCCCCCAAAGCAGTTGTTAACAGGCTTTTCAGCATGTGCTCAGGCCTGTCGGTCTAGAAAAAGGCATGAACTAAGAAAAGATAAAGGATTTTCTTCTCCTGTACCCTGAAGACGGACACGCCTACCAAGAGAAAGAGGCCAAGAAATGTACTCTCCTGAGGCAATGTTACTTAAAGTTTCCCAGAAACTTTCTGACCTAGAATAAGCTCTTTCCTTCCTTAAATTGTTTAGTCTTAGGTGAAAGTCAAGCACAGGTATCTGGCTAGTGGCTCGGAAACTACGGAGATCTGGAAATACAGGAAGAATTCTGACTTTAGAAAGACTTTTGGTTTTCTTAGTGCTTCGGATTCCGTGAGGTGGTCTGGTGTTGGCTCTGCTTTAACTGACTTAATCCTGCATTGCTAGTGATGCACAAGTAAACAGGACCACTTGCTTTTCTGAGTTTGAGGGACCAACTGAACAGACATAGAGGTTAAAGTTCAGCCAGGCTGTACAGAGTCTTCTCGCACTCTAACCAAGGAAACATAAAAATTCCAGTCTGTCGTGACAGCTTGAGCAATTACCATTCTCAGGGACAAAAATCTAAATGCAACCTGTACCTGCCAACCGTGGTTCCCAAAGGGAAGAAATGCGGGAATGTCGAACCTCTTAATAAACAACTCGTGTGAAGAATTTTGTTTCTAAGAAATCAACATTTACTATATCATTTTGGTAAAATAACATCTCATTTAAGTAGTGGTTATTAATGCTGACTGCATAACAGACTCACCTAGGAGACTTCGGAAAATGCCAATGTCTGGATCTCATTCCAGAGATGATGACTTAAATGCTCAGGGGTGGGACCCAGCCATCAGCATTTTTAAGAGCTTCCTTCCTTCCCCTGTCTCCCGGGTGTCTAATGTGCAGCCAGGGCTGAGAACACTGTCCTAAGGGGACTGTAGCCATCTGTTTCCCACCTCAGGTGGATACTTTCTCTCGGCAAAGAGAAACGAGAAAGCCACGTCAGGGGCACTAAATCGAACCAGCTCACCGATCCACAGCAGACAGGTAGACGGTTCAGTTAGCCCAGCACCCAAAGTCAACCACAGCCCTGCACGACTTCCACGCTGGTTTTCCATCCAAAGCAGCCAAGCGCTTTCCCCAACTGGTTAGATGGAATAGCCCACATTTTCCCGCCGATTCCGCTCTTTTATTATCAATTAATACCAGTATAATGGGGACATATCTGAAACCTCTATTCTAGTTCATTATTTACCTCTTCTGACATCAGTATCATATAGTTTTAATTACAATAGGATTATTATTTCTCATTTTTAATAGTTTCCCCTGATTACAAAAGTAACAACAGTGAAATATTCCCCAGAAATAGCCATAGTTAACAAATAAAGTAACTAATATTTAGTAAACAGTTACCCTTGGTCAACCACTGTTCCGTGTAGCAAGTTTGTTTCATCTTCACGGCCCTATGAGTTAGGTACCTTATTAGCCCGCTTGACAGCAAAGGAAACTGAGGCATCGAGAGATGAAATATCTTGTTTACACAGTTTATAAATAGTAGAACAGGGATCCAACACATGCGATGTGACTCTAAACACTTATCGGGCTGTATATTATGCCTCCTGAATTATTTAATCTCTCTCTCTCTCTCTCTCTCTCTCTTACTCTCTATATATTATATAATTATTATAGGTTTTTATTATATAAATAAATATATACACATATAAATAGAATAAATTTATATGAATAAGTAAAATAAGTATATATTATAACATACAATATATTATATATGATATATATTATTTTTTAAGGAACTATTTTACATACTATTTATGAAGCTCATTTCCCCACTCCTCAACAATGTACCTTGGGCACTTTCAAAAGGAATATATAGAGAACTACCCCTGATCTTGGTAAGAGGCAGGTTAATGGTCATGTCCTTAGGCTCTTAGAATGAGACTAACTGGATTCAAGTATCTGCTCCATCAAGTCCTCGTTCTCTGACCTTGGGAAAGTTAATTCACCCTCCCTAAATCAGATTCCTCAATTTAAAAAATGTAAATAATGATGATATTGTCTTACATACTTTAATATTTAGTGTATTATAAGTGCTTGCTTATAGCACATTTACGAATTGGGTAACCTTGAGCAAGATAATTTTTCCTGCCTCAGTTTCTTCTTCTGTAAAATGGATAATCATGGAACCTCGCTCATAGGGTTGTTGTGAAGATGAAATGAGTTGCTACAAAGAAGAGTCCTTGACACAGGGTAAGTACTTACTAAATACTAGTTCTAAGAATTAAAGCAGGTCAAGTCTAGGTTAGCTGGGGTCTAGTATTTTTTTAAAAAAAGATAGATATTTTGTTTATATTAGAGTCTCATTCTTATTGAGTCAACTGTCTTAGGATTTTATCTCTTTTGTGCAGACTTTTAAACTTTGAGTAGCTTTAATTTTTCTGATTCTATAAATTTCTTTCATCACTGCTAATTTTATAAATTTGTGTTCTCTATGTCTCTTCCTCAACCAGGCTTCCTACTTTTGAGAATCACTGCTATAATAAGCATCGTTCTTCAGATGTGCCGAGAAAAAAATATGTAGATAAGTCCTGCTTTAAAAATGTCCAATCCTATATTTATTAAATCTTCTATATTGGTATTTAATTTTTTAAGTCTGTGTGATCTAAAAGTTTCTGAGAAGGAAGTGTTAAAACTTCTTCCAGAAAACAATTGTATTATCTGTTTTTTCCCTAGTTCTATCAGTTGTGGCTTTATGTATTTTAAAGCTAAATAGCTGTAGATACTATGAATATATGTATAATTATTATGTCTTTTTGGTTCTCTATACTTGTACAATTATATGACATCATTATTTTTCCCTTAATTTTTTTTTGCGGGGAGGGTAGGATAAAAAGTTTAAAATCTATTTTGCCTACAATCAAACAGGTACTCCAGCTTTCTTTTGGCTTGTATTATCTGATGTGTTTCTCCTTGTTACCTTATATTCAGTCTCCTTTATACCTTTTAATATTATCCATGTCTTCTTCCCAAATCCGTCGAGTATCTTAGCACAATTTCACATCCCCATGGTCCAGCCATCTCTCCCATTATATCGATACTCTTTAGTTTTAGTTATGCATTGTCATAGACACACTTTCTGTTTTTTAAATTTTTTGTCATTATGTATTTAGGCAGTAATAAAGTTAAAATTATTTACTTACCTTATTTCTCATATGGCATTGCTTCTTCCTCATAACATCTGCTGTTCCTTTCATACTATCACATTTCTAATTCCTCCCCTGTATTTCCAAGGACATCTATAATGCTTAACTTGATATTTATGTTGCTGGTTTTTTAATTCTGCTTCCTCAGATGCTCGCTCTTCAGTTTGTCATCTTTATAGTGTCTTTGCTCCTCGGATGTCTTGTTATTTTTTTCTTGTAAGCTAATATTCCCTTGTGTCTGACGGGCACCCTGGCTGACCATGTGTCTGCAGGGAGGGATGAAAGCCTGAACATCTCCAGATGGGTGGGGTGGGGGAGCCTCTGGCAGGCTCAACCATGCCATGTTAGCATGATCCTCCAGTACCCCAGGCAATCTCACTCCTCAGGCAATTTGTAAACCACTTTATCCAGGCACGAGTCTTTTGCAGGGCTGGTGTCCTAGGTTGTAATTTCCTAGTCACAAATGCGGAGAGAAGCAAGGTAATGATCAGAGGCCACCTGCCCACCTCATCATATCAGAAGATGCCATGGAGGACAGAAGAGCCCTCTCCACTCGACCTTATGCGGACATTTCCATGATCCTGCTATTCACCCGGGGAGGGCAATGTTGGGGGCAGGAAATGGCCAGAGGAGAATGGGGTTCCTCAGTCATTCCCTTGCCCTGTGGCTCCTGACACTGAAATGGGAGACTGCATAGTGCAGAGAGAAAGGTTCTGATACTGGAGCCAGGCTGCCTAGATTTCAATCCTAGCTCAACCCTCACCAGCTCTATGATCTTAAGCCCACCATTTGTCTTTCCCCTGCCCCAGTTTGCTCATCTGTATAACGGGGACAGTTAGTTCCTACTCATAGAATTGTTCAGGGGATTAAATGAGATAATACATATACGAGACTTAGCAGCGTGCCTGGCAAACAATAAACACTTTGTATTTGTATTATTTTTATTACTATTAGGCTTCCAAAGCCCATTTCCCTCCCTCACCAAGACTCAACAACTTTCTATCTCTTCAAGGGCTTCTCACCATTTTCCTTTAGGTTTTAGAATTCATCACCTCTTTCACATTTCTGTTGCATCTTTAGGGAAGAGAATGAGCAGCTCTTGCTAAGTAAACTCGTTATCTTGATCAGAATCTGAATCTCTAATTATCCATTAATGACTTCCTTTGAAAAATGAGGTTATGCTCTATGTATCTACCCCATCGCCCTGCATACCAAGCCTTTAGCAGGCTGTTCCAGGTGCCCGTTTATCATCATAAAGGTACAATTTTTATACTATGTTGCTATTTCCATAAAAATAATTTATCTTTTCTTGTTTGGTTAAGTCAACTTTATTGAAGTATATTTGCATATGATGAAATGCACTCATTTAAAAAATATAGTTTAATGACTGTTGCTACATGTGCAAACCCATGTAACCACCACTACAATCAAGATATGGAACACTTTCTTTATCCCAAATAGTTCCTTTCTGCTTCCCAGTCGACCTCCACCCACCCGCCACCAGCCCTAGGCACCACCAATCTGCTTTCTTTTCTGTATATTAGATTTGTCTTTTCTAGAGTGTTATATGAATAGAATTATAGTATATTTAGCCTTTTGTGTCTGGCTTCTTTAGTTCAGCATTTTAAGTTTTTAAGATTCATTCATTTTCTTGCCGATGTCAATAGTTTGCTCCCTTTTAATGCTGGGTAGTATGGACAGATCACAATTTATTTATCCATTGACACTTAATGAATATTTAGATTTTTTTAAATTTTTGGCTAGTACGAATAAAGTTGTTTGAACATTCATGTACATATCATTGTGGGAACATGTTTTTCTTGAGTAAATAATGAGTAGTGAAATTGCTGCATGATATTATAAGCATATACTTAACTTTATAAGGACCCACCAAACTGTTTTCTGAGTGGCTGTAGCTTTTTACATTCTTACCATTAATGTATGAGAGTCTCTGGTCTCCTATATTCTCTCTGACAGTTGGTACTGCCCATCATTTTTATTTTAGCCATCCTAATAGGTGTGTGATAGTACATTATTGCAGTTTACATTTTTATTTCCCTGGTGACTAATGATGTTGAACATCTTTTCATGTGCTTAATGGCCATTTATATATATTCTCTGTAAGGTGTTTGTTAAAAGCTTTTGCATATTTTAAAAGTGGAGTTGCTCGTCTCATTATTATTGAGCTATAAGAGTTCTTTAGATATTTTGGATATAAATGCTTCAGCAAATATACATATTGTGAATATTTTTTCTCTAGACATTACTTTCTTAGCAGCATATTTGAAGAGCAAAAGTTTTAAATTTTGATATAGACCAATGAACTTTTGTGTGTGTGTGGTTTATGCTTTCTGTGTCTTATCTAAGAAACTTTTGTCTAGGCTAAGGTTGCAAAATTTTTCTGCTGTATTTTCTTTTAGAAGATTTATAGTATTGGCTTTTACATTTATAATTTGGTTCTTACATTAAATGTATGATCCATTTGGGGTTAATTTTTATGAATAGTGTAAGATAAAGATTGATGTATATATAGTGTGAGGTAAGGAATTTCACCAGCACGATTGATCAGAAAGGCTATTCTTTCCTTATTTGAATTACCTTGGCACCTTTATCAAAAATCAGTCTACCATATATATAAAGCTCTATTTCTGGACTCTCTCTTGTACTCCATTTGTTTGTTATTATTTGTATTTGATGATAATGATGATGAAATCATCTGGGCAGCTGTGGTTTCTTTTAGAAGTTGTTAAAAATCCTACAGCTGTGAGCAGCTTCACTGGTTTGAGGCCTTGTCTTTTTTGCTGGGGGAACAGAGGGGTGAGTCCCCAAATTTCTGTTTGATTCTCAACTTTGGAAAAAGGCAGCCATTTCAGCAGACATCTGGTTAGGGAGATGCTAGTGGGGGTTTTATTTTGTGAGTTAGCACATTGTCCCCCCTCCCCAGTCCCTGTGGCCACCCCTCCTTCCCCTCCATAGCCACCTGCCCAAGGGCATGACTAGCTCGGTGAATGGTGAGGTGAGGGCTAGAGTTGTGTGGTCTCCCAGGGCCATTACCCTCTAGGTTTTTCATGACAAGGAAATAATTTTCCCCCAGGGTTTTTCCCTCCTTTTGCTGAAACAAAACCCCTTTCCGCCATAGCCTCTCACTGGAGTTGGAGGGGTGGCTCCCAAGGGAAAAAAACCCACCCCATCTCTGTGTTGGGTAGTAATAGCGGGACCCTAAGAATTTTGTCCCCTACCAATAACAGCAATGCTCACCATCTTCAGTGTTAATGCTTCAACTCCCAGACCAGTTCTCAATTTGGTACAAATGGAATCATAGCTAGTCAATTTTTTAAGTATGTATAAGATTGGGGCCTTCTCTATATTTGGGTGTTTTTCTTTATTTGAATGCGTATAGGCTGGAAGGGACCTTGCAAACGTGTTTCTAAGCTACCCCTTTTCCCAGAAGTGTGATATATTTTTAACTTACGTTATTTCTTAACTTTCTTGAATATTCTATTTTTATTGTGATCTACAGCCATGCCACATGAACGTACCCGATCTTGTCTATTTTTATTGTGCTCTTAGGTCAGCTGAGATCATCACTTGAGCGTTGTTGTTTTTTATTTCCAATTGGCATGCTTTCTTTAATCCCGTATTTGATGGGAAGCCCAAAGTCCTTTCCAACATGTTTGCAGATTCTTGCAAGGTTTATTGACTCCTGGTCATTTCTGACTCTGAGTTCAAGTTCCAGTTCCATAAGCTCTCTTGATCTCGCTCACATCCAACCTCCTGAAGCTGTTTTCTCTTCTCTGTTTCATAACTCAGCTCCTGTTCTGTGAATCCTCGCCTGGTAACTGCTCCCAAAAACCTTCCCACAGGCACATGTCTCTGTGTGTGTGTGTGTGTGTGTGTGTGTGTGTGTGTGTGTGTGTGTGTGTGTGTGTGTGGTGAGTTTGTCCGAAGGTTTGAGGTGATGGTGATGGTTGGAGTGGAAGTTATATAGTCAACTCTTTGGTTCTGAAGGTTCCAGATCCTTTCCTCTTAGAATCCTTCTCCTGGCTTAATTCTGCTTATTCTATTAGGCATAATGATGACAACAATATTAATAATCATAATAGTAAACATAAATAGATTTTATTGTGTGCCAGCTATTTCTAAAGTACTTTACATATGTTAATCATTTAATCTTCACCACAATCCTGTGAAAAAGCTATTGTGATTAGTTACATTTTACAGATTAAAAAAACTTAATTATATCTAATTTGCTCTGCTTAAAAATGGACCGTTAGAAAAATCGAAAGAGGTTTTAAAATTTTATTGACTCCTCTCTTCCCACTAATTTCTGGAAGATAAACTGAGCCACATGGAGATGTATTTCCCCAAAGATATGAGTGATGCCAGTTCTTTTGAAAGACAAACACAGATATAGTCAGTGAGGTTGTAGATAACTATAAGACATCAGCTTATAGTTATCTATAGGTCACCCTACTTACGAGATTTAGTACAATCTAAAGTTCCCATTTTATAACTTGTAGAAATCAATGAACTTCCCCAAATTTTTGTAAATGTTTGGGGAACCCATTTGCTCATGATTACCTCTGCTCTAAGATCATGTTTCTGCTGAATAAGTTTAGATTATGGACCAGCCCATAAGAACACGTAAACCAAGACATGAACACAGCTACTTTCCTCCACTCTCCATCCCTCCTACAGACATCTCTTCATCTGAAGAGCAGGCGATGCTGAGAACTTGGAGATATGGAAGAATTTATGTCAAAACAATACTAACAACTCGACTTTGAATATTAGATATCATCTTAAAACCCTGTTCAGCTCTCCCGTCACTGGGGATTTTACTGTATCACTGGCCTCTATATTTCCTCTCTTTTTATCTTCTGTCTTCTCCTCTCAGGAATCTAAAATAATTCCTTTTATCCTCATGAAGTAATTGAACGCCTTCCTTACTCTACACTTCATGACCAGGTTTTACAACCTGAGAAGCAACTTTACATATCTAAATGGATGACGAAATATTTTTTCAATCAAAGAGTGCTTCCATCTTAAGATAAATTTGGGGACCACTTATTGAGATCATTAAAAAAAAAATCTATATAAGACTTTCCCACAATGTTGTATTAAAAGAAAGATTTGATAACATCAGGTAAATGTATAACTTTTAAGTCACAGGATGGATTCCTTTGCCCTGCTCTAGGGAGCCTTACCAATGGGCAAGAAAGGTGATCTAGGTTTTCTTGTTTGGAGACTAATCATGTCAGTATTATGACAAGACCTTGTACATGAGGTCTGAGTGGGAGGAAAGGGCAATGGGAGCTTTTGTATAACTTATACAACTTTTGATTTCTTATATTATAAAGCTAAACTTTTATATATATTATACATAGTAATAATGCAATATAATGTAACATGTTTGTTACATTGTATACATTAGTGTTCTGAAAATAGGTATAACTAAAAGAGCTATTTTAGTGAGAATGAAAGAAAAATCCTATGTCTATACATTATTCAGTATATTATATACGCTATATGTATAAACACTATTCAGCACATGATATGAGCAGGAAGGATTTGGATAATTTACAAAATGATGTTGAAAAAGTTGGCTAGCCATTGGGAAAAAAATAAGTTTCTTAATGAAAATAATGAATTTTTGAAAATTAGATAAGATAAAAGAAAGAAAGGAAGAAATAAAGCTAAAAATACACACTAACCAACACATCTCTGTGTATGGTCACAGATTTGCCTCTGAGCTGTCAATAATGCAACTCATACAGATACCTCTGGCTTGTTACAGTTCACCAGGCCCATGAAATAAAAGCCCAGATCAGTGGTTAAGAGGTACACACCTAATGTTGATAGTGGTATCAGTTAAGAATTTTCCACATATCTTCACAAGGTGACATTGCAAACATTCTTATAATTCAAACTATGGCTGGTTCCATAATGGTTGTTTTTCTTCCAGCCCTCAGTATCATAGGAAACACAAGCAAAGGCAATTCTATAGGGACAGGATCAAACTCCAATTTGTCACACATCTTGCTTGACTTGCTTTACTTGTTTACATACCTGTCTGTTCTTTGTGGATATTTAAATTTGCAACCCCTGTGTAAATAGAGTGTGGATAGAGTGAGGCCCTCTTCTTCCTTCCCTCCCTGACCGGTGCTTTGAACAAAGGGAGTGGTGTCTATGACCAACCGTGGAAAAACTCGGTATCATCTATCTAGTAGTTTGGTCTGGGGGCAAGCACTGGGGGTGACAGGTGTTATTGCAGGGGGTAGAGAAAAGACTGTAGACTTTTCTTCACTAACATAGACTGAGCATTTATGTGAGTCGATTATGTTAAAAGCGTTTTATTTATTATTTCAATTAGGCATTACGACACCTTCTGAGGTAGATTCTACTAAGGTCGCCTTTTTTATAAGTGGGGCAGTTGAGCCTGAAAGAGGTTAAAAAAGTTGGTTAAATCTCTCAGTTAATAGAGGTGGAAGCAGGGTCTGAACTGATGTTGTCTGGCTCTAAACCAATGTTCTCTTAATCACTACACATTTGTAAACAAAAATCTGGAGATACTGTTTTAAAGAAATTTAAAGAGAGTTTATTCAGGTAATGATTTGCAAACTGGAAAATGCAGTCCTTGGTATGAACCAAGAGTATGTTCCAAAATGAAGGGGATAGGGCAGGGTTTATAAAGGTGAAAGTTGTAAGGAGCTATTGATCAAAGAGATGGGAAGCGAGGGGAAGCAAGACCATAAACTTACATAATTTGTTTCCTGATTGGTGGGAGCAACTGGGCTTTCAATGGTTGGCTGACTCGATGATCAAGCAAGTGGGATTGTGAGGTGAGAACAAAGGGTAATATAGGATTGTTTATCAAGTCCTATCAGCCCAGGCCTGTATGACAAAAAGGCTGTCTTTGATCACACAATCATAGCACAGGGAGTGTAATTTAACAATGATGTAAAGAGTACAATTTATCAAATAGTACAAGTCAGCACAGGAGGCTGCTGGCTCTGCAGACAGTTCCAGGGCCCAAAAGGGCAAACTTATGTTCCGCAAGCAGCTTCAGAGCTCAAGCTGCAAAAAAGACAAATTTTGGGTGGCGAGTTATAATATTAAAGTTCTTATAAGTTCTCACCTCATATAAGGAGGCTCGGCATCAAATTCTAGGAGGCTACTTACCAAATGAGTGATTCTGACAAATCCCCTCTTGTCTCTGAGCCTAATTTCCCTTCTTGGTAGAAAGAGGGGCTTCACCTAGGTGCCCTCCAAGTGCCTGCTAGCTTAGTCATGCCAGGGGTGGGCTCACACCATCATTTTGGTGAAGAGTCTAGATGGAAGGCTTCACCAACAGATGAGGCTTTGGCTCCAGCACCATAATTGGCGTTGGCTGCAAGAAGGCACCACCTCTGGAGGGTAGAAGTTGTTGCCAGAGAAAATATGGCACCTTCTCCACCAGATTCGCCCAGGAGGATGACCCACTCATGACCAAGCTCTGCTGAAAGATCTTGGGGTGCTTTTAGAACCCTGCCTGCTTCCTCTTCCCTTCCCACCCCTACTTTTACCTCTACTCTTTCTCCTTTGCTGTCTTCTCATCACAGTCCTCCTCTGGTGACAGCTGATGCCAAAAGATTGACAGCTCTGTTTCCATGTCAGTCAGATATGTTCCAGGCCCAACTGCAACTCCAGGTATTAGGACCAGGAAATCCATGACAGGTAGGTCCCCTACTAAACGGTCATTTTCTGATGCTACTTTCCATCCAAGACCTGCCCACAGTGAAAACGATTGTCATCCCCACTTCCCCCAACACTTCACAGCTTTGCACAACTCAGTCAAACTTATTCAGCCATGCTTTTTCTAAAACCCACTTTTAAAACAGTACCCCAGGGCAGGCTTTCCTTGGAGAAAGGGTTGTAGTTGATTTTCTTCTGGGTTTTCCCACCCCACCATCTCTCCAACCTGCAACTTCTCTCCAATGCATGCCAAAAAACTATCTGGAACGGTGATAGAATTAGGGAACTATAGCTGATGTTCTCTACATTCAGAGATCTGTGTGTGGCATTTTTAGGGCAAGAGAAATTCCAAAGACGAGGCAGGAAGAGTGATGTATGTTTGTTTCCAGCCCATGCTGGGGGTGGTGGCCAAGGAGTGAGACACTGTAGAAGCTAACAGGACAGAAGTCAACTGTCCATGCCCAGGGGCCACCTTGATAGACCCTCTCAGTGTTCATATGGGAAACTGAGGCCCAAAGAAGGGAAGGGACCTATGAATCAGGGACGACACTATGTTCCGGAATGTCATTTCAAGGTCATTTCCACTGAAGCCCTCATTGCATTTGAGAGCTGCCTTCCAACTGTACAACCTCTCTCCAGCTACACAGCTTAGAAAATGCCAGTGCCCGGTGGATCTGGGTAAATGTTTTTGTTTCCAGCCTTGATCTCTGGGGTATGCATAGGCAGAGACTTTCAGAACCCAAATTGCCCTTTCTTCACTGGCCCCTTTTAATTCAAAATTTTTGTTAAAAAAAAAAAATTGAGATCGATCAGAGGTTAGATGACAACCTATACAACTTAGTTAAATTACTCAACACCAACTTTCTTTTTTATTTTTTAATTGTGTGGTTATTATACATTTTTTTAAAAAGCTTGTGACTTTTCTCCCTGCTCACCAAACTTTCAGGATTTCTATTGACTACAGAGGAAAGGCTAAATCCTTTGTTGATTTTACAACCCTCCAAGGGCTGGCCCCACCTACATTTCTAGTCTTATCTTTCGCTCTTCCACCCACTATGCTATCTGTGTCCAAGCTGAACTTCATTCTTCTCCATGGAAACACCCAGTCTTATCTCCCCTCTAAACTTTTTGCTCCCATGATAGCCTCCTCCGCCTGAAATGCCACCCGCCTCCTTCTTTACATCTCTAAATCATTCATACTTTTCAAGGCATAGCTTAGAAGTCCCTCCTCTTTGAGGTATCTCTCCAAATTGGAAGTGACCTCTGGTCTACTACTGAGTTCCCATTGTATTTTATCAATTCTTTTCTTAAAGCATGTACCACTTCCTATGCACAGCATAGTTATCTAGTAATCTCCCAACCGGTCTGTGAACTATGAGGCTGGACTCATGTCACATGAAGCATCTTTGATTTCCCACAGCACCTGGAACATATTAATATTAATAAATAATGAACTAAGGGTACCTGAGTACAGAGCATAAGACATAAACTGAGAGAACATCGTTCTGGAGACTCTGAGGCATGAAACTTAAGAATGGAACACGGACATGGAAGAGAACAGAGCTACGCAAGAGAATGTGTATGGTGGTATAGAAATCGATTACCTTAGGGTAGAGACTCAGTGGAGGTAGAGACGCAGGTAAGGATAAAAGGAAGAAAGAAAGAAAGACTATGGTTGTGGGAAAGAATTGCAGCTGCCCATCCAGCTGAAGGGAAAGAAAGGGCAAGACATGGCAGACATAAACTCCCCACTCTCCCCGGAAATTCTCATTCATGTAAGACTGAAGAATGTGGCAAAGTCCTTGCTTTGCTGTTGATTTCACAGAGGTGGAGAGGAGAGGAAGCAGTTAGAGAAGCAAGTGGTGGGGGGGTGGAAATAATACTGATAAAAAAAATGCAGTTGAATATATGAGAATCACAAGACCATGCACTAATGGGATAATTATCTCTGGGGAATTAGAAAGCAAAAGTGCACTTTTACTGTAATAAGTTAGGGTTGTTTTCCTCTGGAAGAAGTAGCACTCATTTTGAGCCAGGAAATGCAGGGGATCTTGGGATTGAGATGACATGAGACTTCTGCTCTCAAGAGCGTGGGCACTAAACTGTGAGAAAGGTAGTTCCAGATGGAATGGATGGTCAGGTTTGGAAACTCACCTGGACCTAACACTCTAGCGCTATGAAGACACTTTGAGAAAAAGAAGCTGTGTGTGCATGTGTTGCCTGAAGATAGAGCTGTGTACCTGGAAAGCACCTGCATTGGATGTGACTACAACCGGGCATAACACTGGAGAGGGGATGTATTATCTCCCCCTCTGCCTCTGGAGAAAATACCGTCAGGCTATGGCGACAAGGCATGTCTTGATAGCCAAAGCACTTTCTTCAGTGGTCAAGGTCCTCTGGTTTCCAGAATACCATATTTTGGTAAAATTGGTATCTAAGTCACCACTGTGTTTTTGGAAATGAATTAGAAGAGCACAGAACTGCTGATATAGCAAGTATTGAACTTTCCAGAATCTGTAGTGGAAGATGGCAGGGAGAAGGAGGCCTGAAATTGATTATTGTGTGAGTTTTCTATAGTTGCTGTAACGAATTTGCCACAAAGTTGGTAGCTTAAAAACACAAATGGTTATCTTAAATTTCTGGAGGACAGATATCCGAAATGGGTCTCACTGGGCTAAAACCAGAGGGTCACCAGGGCCCTTTCCCTTCGGGAGGCTAGAGAAGAGAGCCTGTCTCCTTGCCTTTTTCAGTTTCTACGGGCCACCTGAATTCCTTGGCTCATGGTCCCTTCTTCCATCTTCAGAGCCAGCAGTGTAGCATCTTTAAATCTTTTTCCACTCTCTTCCACATTTAAAGGACATTGGGCTCCTCTGGATAACCCAGGATAATCTCGTTTTAAGATTTGCTGTTTAGCAAGCTTAATTCTGTGTGCAACCTCAATTCCTCCTTGCCACATAATATAACGTATTCACACGTAACACAATATATCCCCCATAATCCAGAGATTATGGTGTGGACATCTTTGGGGGCCTTATTCTGGCTATCACAGCTAGCGAACAAAGGTGATCTGTCACAGAGACATAGAAGAAGGGTTCTTACCTTTATTTTCCTTCTATCATTCTCATCAAGTAAAAAATCTTCAGATTCAAAAGAGAAAAACAAACACAGGTTGGAATCAAAGCTCAAGATGGGTTGAGAGCAGTACGAGCTCTAGGCTCCCGGATGAAAATGGAATTCAACCCAAGATACTGAGAATTTGAGAATGAGATTTCCAAAATGCCTATGAAGAATTTTGAGGAATTATGGTGAATAGTAAGCATGTTAGAAGACTAGAAATGGGCAGAATGGTGTACTAATTTTTAGAGGAGAGAAGATAGATTCCCTCAAGTATAGGTGAATGAATTCAACATTGCTTCTGGAAAGAATTTTGAATGAAACGTGGAAAAGAATGATTCAAAAGCACTTAAAAGGGTTTATTGCAATTATGTAACAACGTGGGTTCACTGAGAACAAATCATGTCAGATAAATCTTATTTTCTCTATGGGCATGGTTTCTCCATGGTAGGTCTAGAGGGGAGATAAGCATTGTGCATCACCAGACTATAAATACCTCATGGAGATTTCATAAGGCAAAGACCATACGTGGTTCATTTGCACATTATCATTAGTGTGCTGGAGTCGGCTCACGCTGGCTCACAGCCCCGATTGTGCACATCTCTTCCCAACTCCATGTTCAGTGACACCACATTGGTAGATTGAAATCTGCTATTTTTGGAAGTTGTTATACTATAGAAATCAGCAAACACTACAACCCAGGGATTTCTTTTCTTTTTTCTTTCTTTCTTTTTTTTTTTTTCTGGATAATCAGCTGTTAAACATTTACCAGCACAGCACTGCCTGTACTCTAAGTATCTAGTACGGTGCCAAGATACAGCAGGTACTCGATAACTGTTGTCTGAAGCAATAAATAACTTGAATAAGAAACTCAACAGTCTTCTACCCTATGATTGCGGTCAAGAAAGAGACACCTTATCTGAATGCCGGTGCAATAAATATGAAAAGAGACAGAGGGAGAGGGAGAGGGAGAGAGAGAAAGAGAGAAAGGGAGAGAGAGAGGAGGCAGGGAGAGGGGGTAAGAGAGAGAGAGAGGGAAAGTAGTGGGGCGGAGAGGCTCTATGTAGCAGGAAGGAAGGAAGGAAGGAAGGGAGAGAGGGAGAGAGGGAGAGAAGAAGAAAGAGAGAAAAACAGACAAAAGAAAAAAATCTATGTCAATTTGGAGAGAATTTTCAAAGAGTAGAATAAAGCACTCTGTCCCTTGCCCTATGAGTCTTGCGTAATCTTTGTACCAACATGAGAAAATGGATATGTTATGTGACACGAAGAAGTGTTCATCATCTGGAACGAAGAGCCAAACCTAGCTAAATGTGATTTCACAGGGACAAATGGAAAGTCTTGTTCTTAGATTAAGTGAGAACTAAAATCATAAAAAAAAAAAATCATGCAAGTACAGGATGGAGTAGGAGTGGGAGAACACAGCTTAGTAGCGGGAGATGTGAAAAGTTTCATTTCTTCAAGCTGATCAGATGATGACTTAAGCACTGTGCCCAGATCCAGCCACTACACAGTTGAGCATTCAGAGAAGAGTGACTAGCCTGACAGGAGATACAAAACTTGTCATGTAAGGCATGAGAGAAGAAATCTGGAGGTTTTTATTGGAGAAGAAAAGACACAAAAAGATATGAGGTTGACACCACATATTTGGATGACTATTACATAGACAGGGCCCAACTCCAAGGGGGCACAATAGACATTGCAATCTACTCGAACAGTGACACCTGGAGCTGTGCAATGCATGTCTGCACAACCAGAAGCACTCACTACTCCTGCGTGTGGACAAGGAGTTCCTATTCCAAAAGGCAGGAGCTCCTGAAAGTTGTGTTTCAGCTCAATTTTAGCAAGAACCTCAGTACTCTTCAAGAGGATTTTCTCTTGCCTTGGATAGATTCAAAGAAGAGACTGGATGACCATATGTGCAATCGGGGATTCTGGCAACAGAAAAGCAAAAGGAGGTTTTATTTGGATGACCTCTAACATTTTTCCAATTCTGAGATTCACGAATCTCAGGGATGGGAACTGCTAATTATTGAGCTGCCACTCATACCAGGCATTGTGTTAAGTACTTTATATACCTGATTTAATTTAACCTTGAAAACCACCCTACAAAGTGGATACTATTATCTTTAATTTACAGGTGAAGAAATTGAGACTCAAGAGATTATTTGTCTATGGTTATCCAATTATTAAGTAGCTTAGCCAGGATTTAAACCTGGCAGTATGTGACTTGATTCTTCCTGAATCACTGGGGATTGGGAGGAAAGCTAACCAACCACTCCACCCACTCCAGGACTATTGAGTAGCAAGGTGACCAGTATCAATATCCACATTATGATCAGGGGATATGTGGGAAGAATTTCACTGGAAAGAACATGGAACCACCGTAGTTGTGAGTGTTATTGACCAGCCAGTGGTGGACATTTTTTATAGGTAAGATTTCATACCTTGCCAGAGCTGACTTTACTGAACCACATTTTTACTTAGCCTCTTCCTTTGTGCTGTCATCATAAATTCACGATGCCCTGAAGAAAATGAAGATGCTCAGAGAAACACAGCCCCTGACTGAATCTCCCTGTTTGGATTAAAGAATGTGAGTCAGGAGTCCCTTCTTCACCTAAGATACTAAAACTCAGGTCTTTTTTTTTTTTAACTTGACTTTATTTTATATTAGTGTCAGGTGTACAGCACAATGGTTATACATTTATATAATTTATGACATGATCCCCTCGATTACTCTAGCACCCTCCTGGCACTATACATACACATTAAAATATTATTGACTATATTCCCTATGTTGTACTCCACATCCCCATGATTGTTTTGTAAATACTAATTAGTATGTCTTAATCCCTTCACTATTTTCACTCGGCCCCTCAACCCCCCTCTCATCTGGCAGTCACCAGTTTGTTCTCTGTATCTGTGAGTTTGTTTTAATTTTATTTGTTCATTTATTTTGTTCCTTACATTCCACATGTAAGTGAAATCCTATGGTATTTATCTTTCTCTGTCTGAATTATAATATCCTCTAGGTCCATCCAGTTCATTGCAAATGGTAAGGTTTCATTTTTTATGGCTGAATAATATTCCATTGCATATATGTACCATAACTTCTTTATCCAATTGCCTATTGATGGGCACTTAGGTTGCTTCCATATCTTGGCTATTGTAAATAGCGCTGCTGTGAACATAGGGGTGAATAAATCTTTTTGAATTAGTGTTTTGGTTTTCTTTAGGTAAATACTCAGAAGTGCAATTGCTAATTCATAAGGTAGTTCTTCTTTCTTTTCTTTTCTTTTCTTTTTTTGTTTTTTTTTGAGAAACTTCCAAACTGTCTTCCATAGTGGCTGTACTAATTTGCAAACCCACCAGCAGTGTATGGGGGTTTCCTTTTCTCCACATCCTCACCAACACTTGTTGATTTGGATTTATCGATGATAGCCATTCTGATAGGTTTTAACTTGTGGTTTAAACTTGTATTTCTCTGATTGATTTATTGATGATAGCCATTCTGACAGGTTTTAACTTGTGGTTTTAACTTGTATTTCTCTGAGGATTAGTGACCTTGAGCAACTTTTTATGTCTATTGGACATCTGTATGTCCTCTTTGGAGAAATACCTATTCAGGTCTTCTGCCCATTTTTAATTGAATTGTTTGCTTTTTTGGTGTCGAGTTGCATGGGCGAACTTCAGGTCTTGATAATGGTTCTGAGAGCTCATAATCAGCCTCAGGATTGTTTGTATGGAGCCACTGACCGACCGAAGCAAGTTCCTGGGAGCTACCAAGTAGCTGACAAACGAGGAAGTGTGATCTTTGACTCATCCGTTCATTACACAACTAATCGGCACTACAGCACTTGGGTGTTCACTGTGTGTCGGCATATGCCAGAGCCGCACCTCTCCATTGCTGGAATAGCTTGCCCAGCTGGCTTTTGAAGCATCAAAAGATGTTTGTTGATTTGGAAGAATCCATGCCTTTTCTATTATCTAATGAGCTATGTCAAGCCTGCCATTTCTATTTGCTAGCAATTCTTCAGTGTGAGAATTTAGTTGTGGGCTGATGTTACATCTTGGGCAATTACTTTGAATTTCTCTGGAGCCACCCCTGTTATGTGACTTGTCCTTAGGATTAAAGTCTACTTACTATCAGAAGGCAAACACCTGTCCTCACAATGAACACAGCTAAAATTATAGTCAGAGATTCACATCTCATCCTCTTTCTTAGGCTCTCAAAGGCACAATTTACTTTTGGCTGCCATTTTTCTGTCTGAATTATCTCCCTGCCATCCAGGCACTCTAAACCCCATCATTGTTCTGTCACTTGACTGCTACTCTAAAGTTTTGCCACACTTAGATCCAGCTCCTCCATCTTTTCTTCTACAGTCGACATCTCTACCTATAAAATGCTCTTTACTCTCCACTTGACCTCACACTCTCTGCTCATTCATAGCTTTGGCTCATGTCTTCTTACCGCCTGTTCTCTGTCATTTGCTCCTCTTATTAATTGCTCAATGTCTCATATTAAAAAATCTTCAAGAGACAGACTCTGATTGGTTCACTTAGTCACTGGAGTGCCTACTGCTCAATTTATAGACCAAGGTATAGGTGGCTATCCTTGCATGAGATGCCCATTCACTTATGGCCAATCTAGAGGATCAAAGGTATCAGCATGGGACCTAAGGAGAGAAAGCCTTAAAAGAGGGTCTTGAGTATGAAATTGAGGTCATTAAGACTTCAGGACAACCAGGTTAACCATTTTAGTTTAAATCCTTACTCTACAACTTCCTATATGACCTTAACAGGTAAGCCTGTCAGGTATGCAGACATTTGTTGTACCTGATCTCTGAGGTTCTTTACAGCCCTGGAAATCTAATTTGGTGATTCCCCCAGATCTCAATAGCACATCTGCTATTCCAGGCTACTCGTCCTGTCTCCTATATGATTGTCACATTTACCTACTATTCTAGATAGAAAGACCACTGTCTCTCTTTCCTCATCATAATGGGTTTTATTATTGCGTCAACTGGTAGTCCTTAATAGACTCAGGATGTTGCCATGTGGGAGGCAGAGTGTTGAGAGGACAGAATGCTTGCTCCTATTTCTTTACGCTGTCACGGAGGAAGGGAGAAAGTATGGGCAGACACGCTCTACTCCTGTATCCTTCACGAAGTGCTCCCCAAGGGGGTGAGAGTGACTAACTGGAATAACAAGAATGGGAAAGCTCTCTTTTGGATCCAATTACTCTCAGAAAACTCAGGATATCTGCTCCTCTACGCAGTGAACTTACCAGAACATGCTCTGCCCCTCAGAGAGGGAGGAATACAATTTGGGGTGGGGGGATATATAGTGGAAAGTCAGTTCATGATCTCTTTAATTAGCCACAAAGCTAGCATTTTGATCTTGCTATGTTTAACTCCTATGATTATATATCCATCACTTTGGAAGTTGGCTTAAGAGCGTGAAGTATGGTTAATTAGCACCATATCCTAATTAACCATTCCTGGGCCTGCGTACTTGAGAAAGGATGTCACTCCAGTTCTGAGTACAGAATAGGGCGGTTTGCCTTAAGGGTCCCAAAGCAACCTGAGCAAAGGTCACTCAGTAGGGATACTGGCCTCCTACCAGGGAGTCCCAGGCCCATGACTCCATCAGGAAAGATGCACCATTTCTCATTTTCCTCTGTTGCCCAATAAAGTGCAAAATGTACTAGTTTTGGATTTAAGGATCTGAACTCAAACCTCAGCTCTGTTGGTTCCCAGTTGCATGAGTCTACCTCTGAGTCTCAGTGTCTCTGTTTTTAAAATGGGCCTAACAACACCGACCACAGAGAGCCCTGGTGAAGGTTTCATTCAATGAGAAAATAAATGGGAACCGCTTTTTTAAACTCTACAGATAAGAATGGTTGCCATCAATCCCACCGAGAATGAACACACTATACTCTCCTTACCTACCCGCCTCTCTCTGCTTTTCCTGCTAGGTCCCGGTAGTTCTTGGCTGGAAGTCAAAAAGATGCAGTAATTCTCTCCATGACTGTAGCATTACTAAGTGTTCCATGAGCCCCTTGATACGAGAAAAAGGAGAACTGGGGCCTTAATGTGGCTAACGGGCTAAATTTGCCTAGCAGATGGGAACTCTGAAAACAGTGAAAAGTACACTTGAGAGAATCTTTGGCTGCTCTTATCATCTGTCAAAGAAATATAGTCAAACTTGAATCCACGCCAAGAAGATACTGTCATGTGACATCTTGATTGATTTGAATTTGATAATTTTTTTCAGTCAAATACCATAAAAATGATTAGTAGTGACTTTTAATATATTAAAAATTGTGCATAGAGAGCCATGTGAGTTCTTTGCCAACGGTCAAATCAGGAATGAGACTGTTATCCACCTCTACTACCCCCGATCTAGTCCAAGTCTCAGTGTCCCACGATGGTCTCTTCATCAGCCTTGTCTTGGCCTTAACTGGAACCCGTCTCAAGTTCCTCCTTAATAAAGCTTCCCTACCGTTGTCAGTTTGATTTTCCTGAAGCACCACTACGATTATATCAGTTCCCTGCTCAGAAACCTGTACTAGTTGGATAATCACACTTTCTAGACTTGCTTTCCATTCCTTCTTTTTAGGTACCCTTCAACTCTTTCAAATGGAAGTTGTATCTATATGGATCAGTCAGAGTAACCAGGTGCAAGCAACGGACACTGTCTCTGGATATTGAGTGGTTTGCAGACTAATTGACAAAACCAGAGGATCAACCACAGCCTTACATTTCTAGGGGCCCAAAGCCATGTCACAGAACAGGCTTTATAGGAAAAACCCTTTAGTTGTTTTCCCTGAGCACTAACCTACTTCCACTTCTGTGTCAGAACTTCGATTTTATTGCAACAACTACTGTTGCCAGTATCTGTGACATCTCTTCACCAAGAATTAGGTTTTGAGGAGTTTGAAAGCCAGATACTTCTTCTACCTTATTGATAGAAATAAATATATGTACATGCAGTACTGCTTCCTGATATGGCTCACTTCAAAATCAGCGTCTCCGTGGATAAGTCTTATCGATGGAGTCTGGATTACATGGTTATGCCACAGTTGACAGGAAAGCTGACTAAGGGAGTTTTCTTAGCTTTACTTTAGGAGTCAGGTGTGGGGGTGGTGAGACTTTCAGGTAGTACATTCCTGAAACATAGTAAGGGTGGTTGAAAATTGCTGGGCAGCCAGAAAATGTGACAAATATCTACATGTAGTCAACCTGATTTGCCTAATATTAATATGTAGCCTTCTCTTTTTTCCTTTTACTATTATTATTTTTTAATACTTCTTAATTTTTTATTACAGTTGGCATACAATATTATATTAGTTTCAGGTGTACAACATAGTGATTACATAATTATATAACTTACGAAGCGATCATCCCAATTAATCTAGTACTCATCCGACACCGTATATAGTAATTACAATATTATTAACCATGTTCCTCATGCTATACTTCACATCCCCATGACTAGTTTGTAACTATCAGTTTGTACTTCTTAATCTCATCCTCCTTTTCACTCCCCATACCTCCTCCCATGTGGCAACCATCAACATTTTCTCTGTATCTATGAGTTTATTTTGTGCTTTAGATCGCACACATAAGTGAAATCATATGGCATTTGTCTTTCTCTGACTGACTTCACACAGCACAATACCCTCTAGGTCCATATTGTTGCAGATAACATATAGCCTTCTTGCATATTTAAACTTACTCCTGCCTGAGATAATGCAACTATCCCCCAAATGAGAACAGGCTTATCCTCTGTCTAAAAAGAAGACAAATCAAAGTCTCATCAGTCAGGGCATTCAGCCTTAGGAGCAAGATTTCTGAGTGATGTACATTCTTTTCTCTAGTTCCATCTGGATTCTATCTTTATATTGTAAAGATAGAACCATCATCACCACAAACCTCCAGTTAAATTACTAAGGGGTTAGCAAAGAGGGAAAAGGTACAATTAATTATGACACAGCAAGGAAAAAATACAAGTACATATTATAGCCTTTCCGCCCACATTAAGTGGTCAGAGCTGGTATTTATGTCTTCTTTCCTCCACCATCCATTCCATGCTCCTTTGCCCTCAGTTAGTATGTTGACTGGATGATTCTATGGCTGCTTTTTATTTAAAACATCACTGTGAAATCGTGTGTGTGTGTGTGTGTGTGTGTGTGTTTTTCTGCCTCTGGCTCCTGACACAGAGTGCCTAACACCCTTGTAAACTTTTGAGTGGGCTCCTGGATGGCTCTTGCATGCGGGCTGATCACCAGAAAGATTAAGCCAAGGTTAGAAGCTTCGAATTTTCGGCTCCACTCCCATTCTCCAGAGAGAGGAAGAGGGCTGGAAATGGAGTTAATAACTAATCATGCCTACGTGATGAAGCCTCCATAAAATCCCAATAGTACGAGGTTTGGAGAGCTTCCAGATTGGTGAACACATCCACGTACCAGGAAGGTGACTCACTCCAACTCCATGGGGACAGAAGCTCCTGAGCTAGGACCCTCCCAGACCTTGCCCTATGTATCTCTTTATCTGGCTGTTCATCTCTATCCCTTATCATATTCTTTAATAAACTGGTAAACCTAAGTAAAATGTTTTCCCTGAGTTCTGTGAGCTACTCTAGCATATTAATTGAACTGGGGCGGGGGTGGGGGGTGAGAGGTTGTGGGAACTTCAGATTTATAGCCTATCTGTCAGAATCACAGGGGACAACCTGGGCTTGTGCTTGGCATCTGGAGTGGGATTGGTCTTGTAGGATGGAACCCTTAACCCATGGGATCTGACACTATTTTCAGGTAGGCAGTGTCAGAATTGAATTGAGTTAAATTGCGGTCCGCCCAGCTGGTGTCTCAGAGGACTGCCTGCTGGGAGAAACCTTCACATTTCTGGTATCAGAAGTGTTGTGGATGTGAAAAGAGAAATACACAGGAGAAAAAACTGTTTTGTTTTTCCTCACAGAAGTGTAAGGTTTATCCTGAGTTTCAGACATTTCCCTTTCCTGCCTCCATTGTAAAACAGCAACCCTATTTCTCTTTGATAATCGGTATAAACTTTTCTAGTCAACCACAAAGCCCCCTTTTGCTTGTTCTTCAAATGACATGATGAGCCCCCAATGACCAAGTGACCGTTTTAGCTTTTATTTCAGCGTCATCATTTTTGTGTCCCTGGTAGAAACAACCTTCTAAACTGGCAGAGCTCATAGCTGTAGAAATGAGCATCAAAATTTTCCTAAGTGGGTCAACAGATGTAATAGTGAAAAATGACTCACACACCGTTTCATTTTTTTTCTTGCTTTCCGTCCTGCTCAATCTTGGAAGTATTGTAGGTCATGAGTAAAAAGGTCAAAACAACATGCTAACATGTGGTATACGGTGCCTCCAAAATCTAAAAAGGTCTGTCAAGGAACACGCTTCTTTCTTAATGGTGAAAATTGCACCTACTTCTTCCTTTAACCATGATATCCAATTCCCTGGACTTTATGAGGGATTGATATATTAATGGAGTGGCAACCCTTATGTTTTCATGGGATACCTCGCTCACTTTATACACATATGTATCTCTCCCAAGATAGTTAAAGCACCTGCTGTATCTTGACCTCCAAGTCCTATTAATGTGATGTCATCAACATAGTGGGCCAACATCATGTCTGTGGAATAGGACAAAAGTAAAGATGGTAGCACAGAGGCAGAGCTGATGTAATGCCAAGGCAAGACAGTGAAGGTGGACAGCTCTGCCTGCCAGGTGAAAGCAAATTGCAACTAATACTTTCTCCTTATTTGAATGGACAAAAAACAGTTACCACATTCATAGATGAACACCAGATGTTAGGAACTGTGATTTGCTCCAGTAAAGAAACCACTTTTAGAAAAGCAGATACAATTTGAGTTACTACCTAGTTAAGCCTATAATAATCCACTATATATTTTTGAGAACTGACAGCTACATAGGCAAAGCAGATATGTTAAAAAGAGATATGAAGGGAATTTTACTCCTGCAACTTTCAGCTCTTTTTAGATTGCACACACAGTTCTGAGCATCTCCAGGAATGTAGCATTGCTTTAGGCTTACTCTCATGGTAGGGAGGGGACGCTCTAGAACTTTGCTGTCCAATACCATAGTCACTAGCCACATGTGGCTACAGAGCAGCTGAAATGTAGTTACTCTGTGATGAGATGTTCTCTAAGTATAGAATATGCACCATATTTTGAAGACTTAGTACAGAAATAAATATATTAATAAGTTGTATATCGATTAGATATTGAAATGATACCTTTTTGGATATATTGGGTTAAATAAAATATACAATTAAAATTAATTTCAACTGCTTTTTTTACCTTTAAAAATAAGGCCACTAAAAATTTTTTAAATTATATACATGGCTCACATTATATTTTTATTGAACAGCACTGCTTGAAGGCTTAATTTGCTTTTCTTAGCGTAATAGCTATTATAAACGGGGCTAGGAAGCAAATTTGGAAATCATGCCAATTACTAAATCCATCTATTCCAGCTATATCCTCAACCACAAGATGGGTTTAGCCACATAGGGCCCAAAGTGAGGCTGACTAGAATTAAAGCATTTATAACATGATCGCCATAGGCTGCTACTTGACTGGTAAATTTATAGTGACATTCTAGTTTCCCATTATTTCAAAGCCAAAGGTTTGGATATTTTTCCCTCCAAGTGTATGTTTACCTTGATAAATAGCATTTTCTCTTTGGAGAAAATGAGGAGGAAGAGGCTCAGTATAAATTTGCCATGTTATCAAGAGTCTTTTGTCAAGGGTGTGCACCTTTCATTTAAGGGGCTCAGAGTTTTGAAATAAACCAGACCTTGGGATTGAGTCAGGAAGTGGGATTCTGTATTGTAGTGGCTCAAGTAAGGTCTCTTTCTACCCAACTCAAGTTTTTTTTGTTTTTTTTTTGGTTCCATAAATCAAGTAAAACCTTGTGGTAGGCTGCCTATCTGTTTCACTTCTGGATCTTCTGATTAATTAATTAGATACCATCAACATTAGACCATTCAGATCACCACTATAGTATCTTTACCAATTACAATAATTACAGACACCATGCCTCTGATGGTTAAGTGTGGTGCTTGGACTTTCTCCAGTACCCTACCCCATCTCATCACTCTCGTCAGAATCAGAGAGACTATTTTACACAGGCAGTTCCTCCCATCTGCATCTTTGGTCTACATGTGATTTACAAAGACTCTGGCTTTCCTCGAACCAAGATATTTCTCAATGGTTTGATGATATAAGTATACTCTTGATCTTTAATGGGAGCTATGCTGAATCACATGTAATAAATCTACTCCAAAATCTCTGACTTCCTCAACTTTTCTATTCCTTCTTCTCCATTATACCCAGGAATTTCTGACTTTTTGGCCTCCTTTGGTGGTCTATTTTTGAGTCAGTTTCCAGTCAGTCAATTGTGATAAACAATTAGACTCACTCCCAGCTGCTGGAGCTAGGATTTTCACCCAAATTTCTGGAAAGAAAACAAACAAACAAAGAAACAAACAAACAAAAACACGATACTGAAAAATACAGCCTAATCTTATTTATATGCTTCTTTTTTGGTCAAGCCCTTAATCCCACACACATTCTACACAGTTTTGCTGAAAAAAATTAGCAAAAACTTAAAAGTCTTTTGATGTCTTGTCCTTCTTCCTGGTTCTGGGCCCCTGGGAACATGCTAGGATACAATTCTGTTTGCACTAAGTTTGAAGACAATCAGAGATGATAAGGATGAGGCAAGAAAGAAAGGGGCTACCTCTTGCAAGGTAACTCCCTACAGAAGATTATGGATGAGGAAGAAACTTTTCTCTACCCTCAAGGTTCTTTTGGCTGGTCTAATGATCAAACAGAAAGACAAATCAGCAAGAGAAAAATGACCAAATTTAATCACATACATATGTATGGTTACTCTGCATATATGAGAGGTTTTAAGGCAGGAAAAATGACATTCTGAGCTAAGGTTCACCTTGGGGCTTCAGCGAGGAGGAAGGTCATCGCAGGATGATAAGAAGAACATATGTTCAGTAAATAGAAGTTGGCCCTGACCTATAGATAGGTCAAAAAGTTTATTTCTGATAATCTCTTATTATGAGCAAAGCCCATAATAAGATTAATTCAAATTCTTTTAGTTAGGTAAGTGGGGGAGAGGGGACAGAAGTTTCCCTTCAGCCTGCAAGGTCTTGGTTGCCTTTAGCTCAAAACAATCCACACACCATTATGGCACATCTTGGGGTGACTTTCTCTGAACCCCTACAAGATCATATGAGCTCCCCAGTGGAGAGGAGGAGGAGCTGTATCTGCTGGCAGAAAGTTCAGTGGGATTGGGGATACTCTGAATTACATGAATCACATGAATCCCCCCTATCAAATCAATTTTGGGGGACCTACTTCTTTCTGGTCAATGCCATAACTTTTGCAACAGACCTGATGAAGCTATGGACTCAACTAAAGTTTTAATTTAACATGCTGCAGAATCAAAGTTTGAATATTAAGTAGCAGCAGGAAAAGTGAAACTAGTCATCATGTCCAAGAGTGAGTAGGAGATGGAACAGAAAGACAATGTCAATAGTACTGAAAGCCAGTCATACTCAGGATTGTAGTGGTGTCCTGGAGAGGCCAGGTAAAATAAAGGTAGGAAGTCAGATGTAGTCAGCTGTGATCCTGACATGACTTTTTCTTGGGTGTCAACCTCCTGGGACTTTGGGAGGTCACACCCTCATTAGGCCAACTTAGGGTTGGTCTGGAACAAGGAAGGGTTCCTACTGTAGAAAGTGAGCAGTTTATAAGTGGCACCTTCCCATCTGACTTGCACAACGGGGAAAAAAAAAGTTTCTAGCCATACTCATAAGGGCGGGGATGGTTCCACAAATAAACAGAATTCCTCATTAGAATTAGAACAACTTTCCTGTTGGTTTCTGTACCTTCGAGTTCATTATCATTACAAACTCATTTATCTCCACATAGCATCCAGAGAAATCTAACACAAAACCTTCAAGATAAAGCCTAAATTCTTCATCCAGGATTTCAAGGCTCAGCACACTCTGGCCCTGCCACCCTCTCCATCTTCATCCCAGTGTCCCCACCTGCATCCCTACTCCTATTCTCAACTCTACAGCTTTCCAGTGACCCTGAACTTCTTACAGGCCTCTGTAACAGAGTGGGAGAAATATTCTTTAAAATAAGTGCACAGGCTTCTAATGAGGGTGGATTCTATAAAAGGAAACACCATAATCACAAGCTTTCCACTAGTCTTCTTTATTACTAGGAGAGAAATTTTTCCTTTTGTTCAGCTGAGCACCTTGATGGGGGTTGGATCTGCAGGGGTGAGCCTAGAGCTAAGTTTGCAATCTGGTTAATTTGCCCTGTGTAAAGAGTGAGACGAATGGGTAGGAACCAGAAAAGGATGAGGAGTTGAGAAGGTAAAGAAAGGAGGCAGCTAGGTTAGAGGAAGGGGAGAGGGATGGTGGGGAGGGAGAGAGAGAGACAGAAGGGGTGTTACTGCCAGTAGTAAATCCTATGTGAAAGAACGTACTTCGCATGTCTAAGAAGCATTTTTAAGTTGTTTGCTGCACACTATGTAGTGGCATTGCAGGCCACCCCCCCAAGACTCCTAAACCTCGACAAAGCTGGAGACCACAGTTACTTACCCTTTTTCTGTCACATCTCCATCCCTAGGTTTTGACGTAACTCAGAATTTTAGCCAAGGCTATTGAAATTTCCCCTTATCTGATTCAAAAATTATTATTCCACATCACCCTAGCGTCATCCATTTAGGTCATGTCTAATAAATACAAGATTCATTATTCACACTGTTTTCTTGTATTCTTTGTTTTCTCTTATGCAGAGATTTTTGTTTGGAGTTATTTTGGGGGGTGGTATACTTTCTGAGGTCCTACATGTCCAAAAATGCTTTCTCTTTGCCCTCATATAATAATGTTTTGACTGGATATAAGTTTTTGAGATCATTATCCATTTTCCCCCCAACAGCCTATAAATATCATTCCTTTATCTCCCAAGAGCCTCCAGTATTGCTGGTAGTCCATTGATGGCCTGACTTTCCTTCCTTTGTCAATAAGTTGCTCTTTCTGGCTGATGAGCATTAAATTTATCCCTGAAGGTCAAAAATTTCACCAGGACACTATCTGTGTGAGCGTGTGTCTTTTCATTACATCCACCCGGGACTAGGGAGTCTTTTACATCAAAACCATTATCTTTCTCCTTTCTCCTTCTGGAACTGCTATTATTAGACTATTAAGTTGCCACCTAATTGGTCCTCTTTGTCTTGTTTTGCTCTGGATTATTGGGACATCCCCATACCCTCAAACACTGATTTGGTTTTCAAAGATAATCTTTCTCTTTAATTTCTACATGGAATTTCTAAATTTAGAAGTCATGCTTTTTAATTCCATAATTTCATTTTTTATGCTCTAATTCAATCTTCTTAAAAGTTCTCATTATGTTTTAATTGAATTTCTCTTCTGTGCCTCCCATTAATTCTGCCTCAATTTATCCATATATTCTGGCCATTCTGTTTGGTTTGTTTCCTAAAAATGACATGTTCCCTTTTTTTGTAATAACTTTGACCTGATAATTTGGCAAGTCGCCTGTTGAAATTCTTCAAGCAGTGGTGGGTGGACTAACTGCCACTGTAACAGGGGCCAGGAAGCAGGGACTTTTCTTTTGAGGCTTTTGTGGGTAGGTCTCTGTTCTTAGGTGCAAGAAAGCTAAACCTTTTTCTAGTGCTGCCAGCATCAGTGAAATCATGGCAGATTCCCCAGAGAAGATCACAGTAGGGACGTAAGGCAGCCAGATCTGGACCCTCATCCCTGTGTCTGGACTCTTCATTCGGTGGCTGAATTTTTCTGGGTAGGAGGAACTGCGATCTGAAGTGACCATACAGGTTGTCACTTTCCTAGAATTCCCTAAGGATGGGCAGGGCAGCATGGCTGGCCCAAATTAGTAGGGACTTTGAGGACAGAGACTGCTTCCTACATTCACCTGGCAGTCTTGGTTCAATCACATTGGAGAGCAACTTCCTTAGGCTAATGCGTGAAAACAAAGTAAAAATTTGAAGTTCCAATTATGCTGGTGAGAAAATTTTAAATTGCTAAAAAAAAAAAAAAAAAAATTGAAAACTTTCTGTTAGCGTTCCAACCAGTGTTTCTCTGCCTCTCTTTCCCCTGTTACCACACCTCTCATTTGCCAATCTACCTCTGCTCTTCCATATGGCCTGCTTTGCAGACTCCTGTGTGTTGTCGCAACCTCTGGTGATTGCATTTATACTGGGCCACTATTTAGTTCCTGTTTAAAATTCCAACGTATGGATGGGGGAGGATTCCCCTCATACCACCAAGCAATGCTCAGGACACAAGCTGGGTGGCCAAGAATTCAACTCGTTTCTGATACTATCTACCTGGAAATACCTTTAAATCCCACAGGTTAAGAACTCAGTCCTACAAGCCTGCCCCCTCCCTTTCATTTCAGATGCCAATCGTAAGTCCAGGTTGTCACCTATGCTTCTAACTGACTGGCTATAGATTGAAGGTTCTCGTACCCCTTCCTCCGGTTCAATTATTTGGCTGGAGCAGCTCACAAAACTCAGAGAAACATTTTCATTTACTAGATGACCAGCTTATTATAAAAGGATATATATAACTCAGGAATAGCCAGATGGAAGAGATGCACAGGGCAAGGTGTGGGTAAAGGGGTGCTGAGCTTCCTTTCCCTTTCTAAAGACACCACTCTCCCCAAATCTCCATGTGTTCCCCAACTTGGAAGCTCTCTGAACCCCATCCTTCTGAGTTTTCATGGAGGCTTTATTACACAGGCATGATTGATTAAATCATTGGCCATTCTGGTGGTTGATGCAACCTCCAGCCCTTTTCTGGTCCCAGAGGTCAGGGTGGGGGAAAGTGAAAGCTCCAATCTTCCAATCACATGGTCCATTCTCCTGGCAATTAGCCTCCATCTTAGGCCCTTTCTAAAGGTCACCTCATTAACATAACAAAAGACACCTTTACAGATCTCATTGCTTAGGAAATACTAAGGATTTTAGGAGCTCTTTGCCAGAAACCAATATATATGTGATCTTACCATAGATCACAATATCACAGCCACTTCACCTAGAAATCAAAAAATGATGCCCTAATGCCTGAGCCTCAACCCTCTTGCCCCCAAGGCCTTCACTTCACTATCCTTGGCTTGTGTAAAATACATCCCTGGTGATATATCTTCACTGTAATGTTCCTCAAAGTATACTAGAAAGGGCCTACATCATAATCTTAGGAAAGTTTATAAAGGTTTAGAATTCTTGTCTTTATCACATGGGGCACTGCAATTGGCACTTAAAATAATTCTTATTCGTACTACAGTTTGAGAACCATAGAAGATACTAAGCCATGTGGAAGAAAATTCCGTTTCAGATGACCAGTTCCCCCAGTCCCCCATGCTCACTGCTCTCAGTGCCCAGAGTCATGGAACAGCTCAGAAACTGTCTTTGAATTATACAGAACTAGTTGTCCATTAAAAGAATAATAGCTGGACATGTTCCACCCAGGTAAAATTCTTTGAATGTTGCCCATGCCTTGGGTGCATCCCATTCCACATATGTACATGTTTGGTGCTCTGCTGTGAACACCAGGTTCTCCCAGCCTTCAGATTTTGTGGGTTATTCTTGCAAGATATTCAGTGCAGGCCTGTGCAATGCAGTCTTGCAACTGCCTGCCAAGTCTTGCAACTCAGTCCACTGTCTCTAAAATTTTGGACGGTATTATATGGGCTACAATAGCACTTATATGGGCTACAATAGCACTGTTTATAACAGTCCAAATAAATCAGATTGATTTTCTACTTGAACACTAGAATATTTACTCTGAAGCACTGAGGGCTGAGGGTCAGTTGCCCTAGAAAATATGCAACACTCTCCATCAGATTGTGAACAATTCTTTTCCTCAGGACTTGAAGGAAGAAGAGCAACTTTGTTCACAGGATAACCAAGCTTTCATTAGTGACTTAGCACTTGAGAGCCTTATTAGAGTAACACAAAGAGCTTTTATTGAGAATGTGGCTTTCATATTCATTTTCTCCTTTAATTCTCATACTGACCCCGTCCACTGAGGCACAGAGAGGTCCAGGAAGGCAGTGTAGATGCTGGAAAGTGCACCCAAGCAGTCTGCGCTCCTAACCATTATGTGATTAGCTATAGGCATAATATTAGTGATAAAGGCATGTTTATCTTTGTTTGTTCTTTAACTCATTCACTAGAGTGAACTTTGTGTCGGGTCCTAAGCGAGGTGCTTGGAACACAAATGTTACTGACCTCCCTGCCCTTGACATTTTCAATCTAATAATGAACAACTAAAAGGGCAATTAAAATAATGCTAAGGGCTAAGGTGGATCTGAGGGGTGAGGCTGTGGAGGCACAGACATGGGAGTACATAGTCTAAGAAGATAAGTCATAGAGGACTTGGAATCTGAGTTGAGTCCCGAGGGCAGGATGGGGTTAGTTAGAGGAACTGAGGGAACCAGTAGAGGAAGCAACACGTACGAAGGCCCAGAGCAGGAAAGGGCAGATGTCAGGGATACTGCAGGACGTTTATTTGAGGAGAGTTTATGTGAGTGGGGTAGGGTGGTGGTAAGACATGAGGCTGAAGAGGTTGGCAGGGACTTAACCCAAACAGCCTCCCTGCGATGAGAAAAGCTTGGGCTTTATCCTGAAGGTAACATCAAGCCATTTTGCGCTAAAAGTGGGAGCGAAATAACATTTGGGAAAACTGATCTTTGATTTGGACACTTACGTGGGCCATTTAGTTAGTTGCGCAAATGCCAATTATTTCCGCGCCTACTCCATCTTGTCTTGGGAGACATTATCCTAAACGCAAAGATTTTAGCAGTGCTCTGTTTGTAGTGTAAGTTGTTTTATATGGTTAAAAAGAAAAGCGATATAGAAAGAGCAATAAGAAAACATTAAGACCCTCATTAAAGTAAGATTAATAAATGGAAGAAATTCCAAGGGCTAAAAATCATACATACGAAAATAGTCAATCTTACCAGTCACTACAAAAAAATCAAAATATTTAAACAATGAGGTGCAATATTTTCATCTGTCAAATTTAGAAAGATCTAGAAAATAGCAATTCTGAGTTCTAGCAAAGATGCCAAATAATGAGCAGCTACACACATCCTCTCCGAAAAGCATTTCAGTAATGTGTCAGAACACTGGAAATAATGTATTAACTGTAATTTTTACTTTTCCTTTATTTAAAAATTGAGATGTAGGTCACATACCATAAAATTCACCTTTTGAAGTATACAATTCAGTGGTTTTTAGTTATGTTCATGAGGTTGTGCTACCATCACCTCTAACTGCAAAACATTTTCATCACTCCAAAAAGAAACACTGCATCTGTTAGGAGTCACTGCCCATTTCTCCTGCCCTCCAGCCACTGGCAACCACTAATCTACTTCCTGTCTCCATGGATTTGCCTATTCTAGACATGTCATACAAATAGAATCACATAATATGTGGCCTTTTGTATCTGGCTTCTTTTACTTAGCATGTTTTCAAGGTTGTATTGTGGCATGTACCAATCTTCATTTCTTTTTCAGTGCCGAATAATATTCCATTGTATGGATATACAATTATACATGTTTTGTTTATTCATTCATTAACTGATAGACATTTGAGCTGTTTCCATTTTTTTGACTATTATGAATAATGATGCTGTGAACATTCACGTTACGGGTTTTTGTGTGGACATATGTTTCTCGTTTTCAGTTCTCTTGGGTGTATACCTAGGAGTGCTTTTATTCATTTGTTTCAAGCCTTCTATAGTAAATATATACTGTTTTTATGATTTGAAAAGCAATGTGTTACCTTAAAAAAATAAAACACAAGAACCAACAGGCTTGTAGGGTGCCGGTGAGAGTGTTGGTGAGAGTATTTACCATAGCCACTTCTGATTCTTTCCAATAACCATTGGCTCCTTAACATAAACAAAGAAACAAAAACCAGAACTAGAAGATTCCAGAAGAGTGAAACAAAAATTTAGTATTTTACTCATATGTAGATAAATGCTTTTGTTAAGCAGAGGGAGGCAACAAAATAGCCAATGCATTTTGCTAACACAATGAGCAGGTGAAAAGTGTTACAGGACGTTTGAACCTGGATTAATGCGTTTCTCCCAGACTATCAATAAAATGCATTTACTGAGTGACTCCTATGTGCAAATACTGGAGGGCAGGGCAGGGAGGGGTGAAGAGAGAAAAGGGCACAAAAATGCCTACGAAGCCATGCCAAGTTCAAGCCCTTAAAAACTGGGAACAACGTGCAGATCTGAAGTAGAATGCCTGACAAAATGGAGCAGACGATAATGTAAGTACACGGAGCTTTGGAGAAATTCTGGAATGTGAGTTCAGGGTTAAAAGACAGAGGATCCCAATGCACAGAGAAAGTGAAGATAGAGGGAAGGACAGGAAATTTCAGGGCGAGGAAGCAGCACAAGGAAGCTCTGGTTCAATTTGGAGAACAGTGGTCTGGTGACAATGAGACACAGGGTGGGGCTGGGGTCCGGGGACAGAAGGTCTAATGAAACGAGAAAAGAAAGGACCTCCGTCCACTGGGCTTTGAGTCATGCTGAGGAACACGGGGTCAGAAAGAGATGCCAAAGCAGAAGAAAAAGCTCTAGGTCAATATAGGGACAAAGCAGGAACTAAAATAAGCGAAATAAAAACATGAAAAGGTGCAGACTGTGGGCAGGGCTGCCGAGCCCCAAACTCCACACTGGACGCCGATCATGGGGGTAGGGAGATCGGTCTAGGAAAAGGTCACAGGACCGGAAGATTTGGATGTACAATTACCTTTCATCATCTCTGACTTGAATTCTTGAGAAATTCTCACAGCGTTCATAAAGAAGCTGTATTACTCGCCTGCTTCTGCTTCACCTATCATTACCTGAGACAATTCACAAGGGACTGCTATCCAACAACACTGGGGACACTGCAGGGAGCATAAGGAGCGTGCCCATTCCAGAATTCACCAGCCCTTCTCATTTATTGCCCATGACCCCACACTTAACCATTTCCTTCTTGAAATCTCTTTCCAAGGCGCCTGTGGCGCTCTTACCATTCTTTCTTCTTTGAAAGGGGAACTAACCATCACTATGCTTTACATACATTACCTCCCCATTCCACATGTACCGAATTTAGGCTCAGAGATTAAGTCAGCTGCCAAAAGTCCCACAGCTACCAAAAGGCTTAGTCTGGACCTCAGGATTGGCAGCCTCTTTTCCTGGATGTTTTTCTCCCACTGTATATGCAAATTTGTCCCCAAGATTCTGTTCCTAAGCTCTGATCAGTTTACACTGTTTTGGGTTATCACATTCAGTCTTGAACTGTCACTTCTATGGAAATTAATTCAAAGTCCTCACTTCTAAACCCACTCCTTTCTGTGCTCCAGGGCTGTGTGTCCATCGTCTGCTGGACATCTCCAGCATTCTGCCCGCGTTCCCTTGGCTGTCCTGGTGTTGGTCAGCCATGAGGGGAGATGATAGAAGTTCCAGGGCTGATGACGAGTGTTAAGGACACAAAGTAAAAACGAGGTGTCAGTGGGAGGTGTGGAGGCAGCGGGGGAAGGCAGTACAGAATACTTCCTCTCCTGGAAAGAAATGGCATCTTTAAATTGTTTAGATAATTATAAATCCATGCTCTTAGCATGTTTGTCTTGATGACTAATAGTCTAAACAGCATAACCACATAAAACCATTCCACAGATGTCCACGGTCTCTGCCAATCCCTCCCAGGACTGGGAAGGGGCCACGCCAAGGATTTAGCATATATTGGTTCTTAAACAACTAGTTTCTTAAGAAACTGTTAAAGAATGGATTTTTGTTTGTTTTTAGAAAATGTGGAGGTAGTGGTTTGCAGATATTAGTATTTTTTCGGCAAATGACTCAATTAAAACCATATCCTTGCAGCTCTGCGGGGATCTTACTTGCTCACCATTTTGCAAGGTTCGTTTTCTTTCCAATAAAATGAAGTTGATGTAGCCAAAATGTAGCTTGAAATGCATTAATTCAGATGATACATCCTTAATAAACTTTAGAAGGAAACGTCCGAACTGTTATTTTCATCTATGTGAACAGTCTTTTTCTGTACCAAATGATGTGTATAAAGCATTTTATCTTAAGCTAGCTTTATAATAATTTATATTCTTGCTCTGCAGGTTTGAATCTGGTTCTCTATAACAACTTTTAAGACTTAGAATATAGGTGGTTATTAAAAATAAGGACTTAAAACATTTTTAGGGTTTATATACCAAGTTTTAAAACTGTTGTAGGCAGAATTTTAAACAAGACCTAGTGGAGTAATGTACAAACTGGGAACTGATCCACGAAGGAGCCACTCCCAGCTTAGCCAGCAACTGTCTATCTAACCCTTGTGATCATAACTTTCCCAGTGGCTGTCTCAGCTTCTTTGAAGCTTGCCTAGCTATAAAATTCTAAGACTTACCCTCAAACTTTTTGTTGATCATTTCTTAAACTTCAGGGTTAATTACAAATTACAAACTCGGAAGAATGAGCTTCTTCACTGGGTCAAGATGCCAGACCCCTGTTAAGAGTCTCCCCGCCCTCACCTTTCCCTGGGATTGGCCCTCCACTTGGGAGTATTCTTCTCTCACAGGCTGGTGGCGAAACAGGCCTGGGACTGCTTCTCACCTGGGAGGAGCCCGCCCTGGACAGTGTGTAGGGTGCGGCTCAGTCTACCCCCCATTTAGGCCTCTGGCAGCAATGTCATTCCATTGCTCTCCTTGGATCTGCCTTTTCTAGCCATTGGAGTTGTCAGGTCTAGATGGCTGAGTTCAGGCTGTGAGCCCAGATGAGAGGGGGACCAAAGGGAGCAATGGGACTTTTCTAAATGCTATTATGGGCCAGTGCTTCTCAGGGCTGTCTGCACAGGAGCACAAAGAGCAGAGCTCAGGCTCCACCCCAGATTAAACCAGAATCTCTGTGGGCAGGGCCCGGGCATCCATATTTTTAAAAATGTTCTCCAGGTGATTCTAACATGCAACCAATATCGAAAAGCCCAACTTTAAGTCATAAGTCTGCCTGTGGCACAGATAAAAGCAAGATTTCAAAATTAACACTTCACAGAATTTTTCTAATAATTCTGATACAAATGGTGGAACATGTTAAGATTATAAAAATGAAAACTAAAAGACAGGAAACAAAAATACATCACTGTTAATGTTTTGATTGTATTCAAATTTTATTCTTTGAACAAAAAACTTAAGACAATGATTTTAAATAATAAAACATGGTACATTCTATACACTTTTTAAAGACAGTTTATTAAATTGAGACTCCTACAGTTCTGTTGTGAAAAAAAGTACTTCAACATTTACATTATTTCTTACCATTTTATCATCATTCTAAACTTGCTAGACAAAGAATCACTCTTTCTGCTTAAGTGAAGCTTCACTTTAAAGAAATACTCCACTACCACATAGGGACATACAGACAGAACAGTCATTTTTTATATTTACAAAACACAAGAAGTCTGTCCAGCCATTTTGGTCTTGTTGTTCCCTTGCCCATACTGAGATCAGCAAAAAGCTAAGTAATAAGCAAGATTTCACTTCAGCAGTGCAAAGGATGGCATCAACCAAACTTCATTAAACAAACCAACGAAAAATTACAAACGTGGTCAGCAAAATTCAACTTGTGTAATAGTGATTTAAAAACATAAACACAGAGTGGGTCACAACTAGACTCGTTTTCACTGTGCAACTTTCCTCAGGAAACAATACTACCCATTTCACATAGAAAGGAATATGCATCAAAGCCTTTGTTCATGAAGAAGATGCCCTTCAAACAAATTCATCATAAGGCAAAAAAAAAAAAAAAGAATGCAGCAGTTTGGCCCAGAGAAAAGCTATTGTATATAATGTGTATACATAGTATATACACATTTATAGATATATTACAAGTTAAACCATGTGTATAGTCATTAGACAATTAAATGAATTGGCTCAGTGAAGTGAAAAAGTGTTCATTTTCTATAAACATGTAGTTATTGCTAAGATGCTACACATTATGGTTTGACATGGAAACTATAGTAACTTAGAATTTAAAGCTGCCATATTGCCAGTGTCAGCCCTGCCGCAGGCGTTCATATGGACAACATGCCATCCCATCCTATAGAAAAGGCAAAAATTCCACTACAAACAAAAAAAGAAAAGAAAAAGAAAGGCTTATGCACTGTCCCTTACCTATTTGCCTATTTTTAAAAACAAAAACAAGTCCAGTTCACCACAAGTTAAGCACAACCTGACAAGCAAGCTTAGCGGCATGTTGGGAACGGAAGAGTGAGATGCAGCATGCATTTGCAACTAGCATGGACCTAGTCTATTTTGTCGTACAAACTGGAATACAAAAATCCAATTTAAATAAGACTAGACTAACTGTAACAGTAAAAAAAAAACCACACACAGTAGACTTAGTTTGATACTGATTAATTTTAAGAGTTAAATTCATCCTGTCCCCTCTTAATACTCTACTGCAATTTATTTATTGATGGCTAGAATATTTACTTACTTAAAAAAGATATTAAATACCTGTATCATGAAATTACATTCTTTTTAACAATAAGACATACTGTGTAAGAAAATAGCTCATGATTGAAATGTGTCTGAAATGCATTTCTCCTCGCAACTATCAAAACATCCACTCACACTAAAACAAACACCCTTACCCCCCACCCCACCCCACACCAAAAAAAAAAGTTAAGGAAAGATGGGGGGGTCAGGTGAGGAGCAGAGAAGGAAAGGTTTACCAGCACAGTGATTAACAATGGTTCAAGACAGAACCAACAAGCGTTGGTCAAAAAGATGCCTTCAATACACGGCTACGATTAAAACTCAACCACTTTTGGTTCATTGCAGTGAGACCAAAAAAATATCTCTCACAGATTCATAGAAATACTAGACTCCAGCTCTTTTATTATTATTGTTGTTACAGTTTTTCTGTTTGTTTTTGCAAGGCCTAGCTACCTTATTACGATTTATATCTGCTCTGCAACAACTACAAGAGGTAGGCATAAAGCATGAAAAAGTTTCTCAGTTAGTACCTTGCTGTGGATTGTTCACTGTTCATCACTATTCCCTTTAGGCAGGAATAGTGATTACCTTCTCCTCTTCTAAACCCCCAAACAAAGCTGCTGCCATCCCATAAATGTTCTAAAAGAATGTACTCACAAATAAGAAACTTTCTCTACTGAAGGATACTGTCAGTGTTTGTTGCAGAGCGCTCAAATATATATATATGTGTGTATATATATATTATATATATACATATGTATATTATATACACACACACACACACACACACACACACACAAACACATATATATATTTATTTAAAAAAAATAAACGATAACAAAAACCAAACCCAGGTTCCTAGAACCGATTCTCTTGATTCTCTACTTCCACAAAATAAAGTACACCATTTGGCCAAGACTACAGATGTGTTGGGTTTTTTTCCACAGATGCAAATGTCATGCAAAATAAATTAAAGAACAGATACCAAAACGTACATGTGATAAAACTACTGAAGGTAGATCTTTAAAAGCATTTATATAAACATAATTTATAATACTTCTCTTTTTTCCTTTATGTACAGTCACAAAGCTGTAGTTATACATCTAGGATTTCCTCTGCTGTTCCTCCACAGCGCAATCTGTAGCGACCAGTTCTCCAGCTTATAGTAGGGTCCCATAATGCCGACAAAAAAATATATATTGTCATGGATTCACGGATGAACCAAGCTACTGCATAATCAAGTTTTGAAAAACACAGTGTGCCACCCTAGGAATTAAAAAAAAAAAAAAAAAAAAACTGATTTACTGTCAGACAAAAGACACAGTTAAAAAATTAAATTCTTTGAATTCACTCATTTAACTACACTACATAAAATTAAGTCTGTTCCTTTAGATAATTCAATTGTCATGCTATATTGGTTAAGAAAATGTTTATGATGAGTAGATGAGAAGCATTAAAAAAGTGCTATCTTAATATAGTCTGAGTTGTTGGAGTCTTAATAGAAGTGATTGTATAACCAACTGAAAGTTAAAAATCAAGTTACGTTTTGTGTCCACATTCCACTGAAGAAAGGAATGTTTAAATCTGATGTTAACCTTCAATGGGAGGCTGAAGAATGGCTCAGACAGATTTTCTTCAACTTTTTCTAAATTAACAAGTTTTAGTTCCACCAAATGATTGCTAACCTCTTCATGCCTATCCACATACCTGGACACCCCTGAGTTGAATGTAGTCAAATATAAACCATGCCAGGCAATGACACATGAAAAATACCATAATATCCCATCTGAATACATGGTGGGCTGCCCATCCAATAATTAAACTGGCAACGAAGCATTCTGAAATGGGCTCACAAATTATTGTAGCAGGAAGCATGTTAATTCGTAATTTGGTCCACCTTAAAAAAAAAAAAAAAAAAAGAATTTTCTTTAAATTATAGCCTGGTTATAAGACTAAACAATCAGCTCTTTACCCTGTGATATAAAGGCCCACCTCTTTAAAGAGTACTTAATGAATCTCTCTTCTATTTTTATTTAGTACATCGAGGGAAAAAGTCTACAAATTCATTTGTATGGTCTATACTCTGATGAGTAAAAATTATAAAATTCAAAGCGCAGAAAGTGAGAAAATAGAGATGAACATGAAAAAGAATCCAAAGTCTTAACATCTCTTTTTTGAATGCTTTCAGTGTTACACAATGAAAAAAATATATTTTGACATTAAATTTACTTTAATAAAGAAGCTAAACATTTTTTTCTGGAACGAAACCAAAATATGACTTTTATTAGATTTTTTTTTTTAAACCAAGTTAGACCATGTAAAAATTACTCCCCTTCCCTCTTCCTTGAACAAAGTATAAAAAGAAGAAAGATAGCTGATTCACCTGATCATTCTGGACTGAAACTGAGAAATTGAATATGAGCCAGAGTTTTGCATTGCAACTTGAGTGGACATCGCAAACCTCCAACCTCTGAAAATTAAGACAATTATAAAATGAGCTATGATGATGAACACGTGCATGCATGACTCGTTATGCATTTACTCATCACTGTAAAGAGGGATCAGGGCGAGCCTCGTCCTCGGGATTAGCACCCTGCTTAGGGCACATCATAATTATGGATGTTTTAGCAATTACGCAGGCCCTTGATAGTACCATCTAAGAGCTGGAAGGAACCACAATCCCTCAGTTCACAGTTTAAGAAACTTAAAAAACAGGAATTCTGAAAGTTCTATGTGGAATGGGCTCTGTATTTAATAGTTCAGTCTCTATCACTGCTAACCAAAAGGGGGTGGGAGGGCAATGTATGTGTACAGTCAACAAAAAGTAGCATGACACATCTCACGTGAAACGCTATGAAGCCATAAACCGCACTGAACTCCATAAGAGAATTTTTAAAAACCGACTTCAAGTTTTAAAATCACATCTAAGTTATCACAGTAAATTATCACAAAGGTGAATGAATCCCCTTTAAAAGCAAAAACAGTATCATTTGGTGATAGAGAAATGTTAAGTCGGTCATGTGAACCATTAGACGGCTTCTTAGCAAAGTATTGAATAATCTGAGAAATTTCAAAATTTAAAATCATATTCTTTAAACTTTAACCTACTGGCTTGTGACTGCACTGATACTTCTAATTCTTCTAAAACACAGAAATTTACATCCATAATAATGAAAATTCACAATTACAGAGACGCTCCCTTTCAATCACTTCAAACCACATTACTCTGAAGAATGTAGAATAAGAACATTTACATGCTTCATTAGTCTAACATGTCTATAAATAAATAATGGAAATTTCTTTCAAAAAATATTAACCTCTTTTGTAGTCATTAGCAAAAAAAGGAAAGAAAATAGCCCATAATACACGGGTTTAACAAATACAATAAACCAAGATAAGTCAGGTACCAAAAAAATACTATAGCCTAATGTAATTTAGTTTTCTTACCGGTCAGCTATTGCTTTGGCCATAAAGTAATCTTCAGCGATGTATTGAGCAAAAGCTATAAGCCCTCCTGCTTGATCTAACACATCCTTTCTCATTAAACAAGACATTCCTGTCACACATTTGAAACCAGTTACATTGGCAGAGATATAGGACCTTGGATGAGAAGTTCCAAAGTAAACCTGCCAAAAACAAAAACAAAAATCCAAAAACCTATGTATACAGTTAGAATTTTATGTTAAAAGTATGGTGTTTATACACTCTTATTCCTAACGAATTTTCCTTAAGTATGACTGAATCAGTGTCTTATTATTCTTACGTAAACTATTTGAAAAAAAAAATCGGTACAAAATAAGTTTATATATAATAGGCAGTAATTTCTTATTTGGTTGAATACTCTTATTACTTCTATTCTCAAATAAATATTATTTCCCCTAAAACAGCAAGATTCAAAGATTTATCCAAATAATACTTACTCTGGATATAAAATAAGGTAAAACTATCACTGTCATACAAAACACTAACAAATATTTAATGTCCTTCTTCTAGAATGTTCATGTAACTACACACACCCATCTACACATATTGGTGTATGTATGCGTATACATGCATATGTATGTATGCATGGGCATACACACATGCTTATATACACAAACACTGCTTACAGTTCTATCATCCTTTAGGACAATCATATTTTTTAATCCATTTCTTATAACCTTTCATAGCTAGCTTCTTCCTGTCCTCAAGTCACTGAGCTGAGCTTCTTTCCAATTTCTCATTTTATTTTTCAATGTATTTTTCATAAACAGGGCAGACACTAAAATTCTATCTCCCATTTTACTGTCCTTTCCCTCAATATGCTCTGAAGTCATGAGATATGCAGCTGTTAAATTAATGGTAGAAGAAGATGGTCATCGCCCTAATTATTACATATAAAATCGTATTTATTATTTACATCTTAGATATGTTGCCTTTTCTAATTAGCTTGAAATACAGAGGGCAATGATCTTTCTCAATGGCAGGAGTTACACACACAGCGTGGAATATGAGAATCATCAGAACTAAGGATATGATTCTTGCCACCTACCCTATCGTCCAGACTGTAATGAAGCCCTCTGTGGTGCTGAATGGAACCAAACTTCTAAGGCCAGAAGCACACACTTAACTTTCTTAAGCAGTTGTTAAGTGAGGTTTTAGGAAGGAAGTGGGACTAGGGACCTGGTGAAGGCTCCCAAGGTTTCTGCATAGAATGGGATAATCCCTCTGGACTATTTCCATTCACTCTGTGGCATATTAAACCTAACCTAAGGGAATGGGTATAATCTGGGAGATGTTTATCATTAGCATATAAAGCAACACGAATATTTCGAAAACAAAAATGCAAAGCGGAGTATAAGAATACAAAGTTTTTTATTTTAATGTAACTACCCAGGGTTTCTTTCCAAAACAAAAATTCCATTAGCGGACAATTGGTCCTGTCCAAAATGTCATCCCGACTCTCACAATAGTCTCAGGCTTTTGGAAGATTAGGAATCTGATAACAAGAATATTATTTATGACCATCACACTTACCTGTTCCAATGTGGCGGCAAAGCCCTGTCTGTCTGCTACATAAGGCAGCCCATGAACCAGGCCTACTTTCTCTGTCATTTGGTTAACCATGTCTGTGAGCGTGTCTGGAATTACTAGAATAAAATAGATAAAAAGGTGGCAAGAGAAAGAGAGAAAAATTTCTTTTTAGTAAAGTACCCACTAATGTAAAATGTGTTTTGTGAGTTGTTATTAAATGATTAAGAAAAGCAATTTTTTTTTTACATTTGGACCTAATAAAATGAATCTCAAACGCCCTTCTGAGTAGAATACAAAATTTCAAAAAAGCATAGTCTATGATAAGCTAATTTACTCTACACATAATTTTCAGGTCAGTATATACCTAATCTGTACCAGAGGCAGGATACCCTTGAAACGTTACTCTCCCCATTTTAGAACCTCCAAACTGGAATAATGGACAATGTGTCCTGGTCGGAAAGCTACAGGAGCCGAGGTCAAAGGACCTCAGTTCTTATGCTGGCTCCTCTATTCTTCGACCGTAGGAAGTGAGCCTCCACTTTCTTGGAGGGTTTGAGATACCCTATCTTATAAAACTGGGAATGGGAATCAAATGATATACTTGACAGACATTCAGTGCACTGAGAACATAATAAATATATGACAGTAAATAATTTAAGATAGCCACTGTGAAGAAAGAACATAATCTCTGACAATGAATTGACAGATTTGTAAAGATCCTGATAGATTAGGAGTGCCACGCCTCTATTAATTTTCAAATTTGCATTTCAGGCTAATAAAAAAAATTTAAATCATTACCCCATCTTCAAACAACAAACATATTTTACATGACTTCATCGTTATTTCCTTCAAGTCTTTAAGAACTAAATTTACTGTATAAAAGTGTATTTGGACCTTAAATACACATATTCTAGGGCAGTGGTTCTCAACTGGCACTATTTAGAGATATTTCTGGTTGTCACAACTGAGAAAGGGATGCCACGGGCATCTAGTGGGTAGAGGCCAGGGATGCTGCTAAACATTCTGCAGATAGCCTCAATGACAAAGTATCCAGTAGTGTTGAGATTGAGAAACCTGGTATACTCAGAATATAACAGAATATTACAGAACGTTGAAATTATTTTAAGTATAAACATTTAAAAATGCAAGTTATAATTTCAGTACATAAAAGATTTTTTTGTTAAAACCACCTAAGTAAAAAGCCATGAATGTGTTCTAGTAAAATATTCGCCTATTAATTTCTGTCCCTTTGTGTGAGACAGCATATTATGCATGCCACCAACAGATTAAAGTAAAAGGTAAGTGTCACATGAACAAGGCAAAATTTACATCTATGAAAAAACTCATAGACTGTTTAAAGGATCAGGACTATACTTCTTAAATGTTTGGAATTTTCTCTTCAAATCGAAAATGTTTTTATACATGTTAACATTCCAGGTTAGCATAAAAAAAAGTCAAAATCTTAGTATAACTTGACATATAACCATGAAACAATAATGAAATGAATTTATTAGGCAAACAAAAATTTATTTTCAGAAAAATTTATTTTCAGATTGCTTTTGGGATTTTTTCATCAAATGAATAGTTTTATAAAATAAATAAGGAAACCTTACCTCTTATTCCACTATCACAAATCCAGATAAGGTCATACTTTGCAACTTCATATCCTGGCATTAGATTATTAATTTTAGGATTAATGCCAACTTTTTTGCCACCTAAAAATTTAAAGGTACAGCAGTGAAAAATTCATGCAACACTGAAAATATTTTTACTTCTTTCTACCATGTATCTAGACATGGTAGAGAGAAGTGAAAAGTATTTGCATATTTAATAATTTAAATGACATACTTTAAAATTATATTTTACATTCCTTGTTATTCATAACATATTTATAAAAAATTGCCAATTCTCAAAAAACATTATATTACTTATCTTTGAAAATGTATTAGTTTGTTTTCTAATTCTTAAGTTCTTGTATTAATGGTAAATATGAATCACTATTTTAAAGTCTTTAGAATAAGCCTATAAGCTTTTAGATAAATATTCTTTTTGCAATAAAATAAAAGTAAATTCTATAACTCACTCATAATTACAGTCAATGAGATACAGAAAAGGCCACACACAGTGAAAATATGAGTAAATATAATTTGGGGTAATTTTTTTTGCGTTATTTGTTAATTCCAAATATGAAAAAAACCTCTCTGTTTTTATAACTTAAGTTTTCTCCTAAGGATATAAACACCTTGCACTACTCCAATAAACATGCATAAAGCAAGCATGCCAATAACTTCAGTGGGTGGCTAACACTTTAATCTATAGTTTAATGCAAAGATTACTGAAGGCTAATACTGCTAAAGCAAAACGGTTATTGTAGAACTTGTTGCTTACCTATAAACAATCTAGCATCAACATTTGGATATTTTCCAAGAAGCTTCTTACATACATCAATGGCTGGATCATCATGATCTTGCACACAAAGGAGTACTTCATACTAGTCAAAAAACATATTTTATGTAAATTAACCCCTTTTACAAAAAGAAGCACTTATTAATATTTACTGATTTATCAAAAAGCATTAAGAAAAACAAGCAACTGCACAAAATTTAAAAGTTGAGAGTATTCCTAATGAATGCAAACACTTATGATATTTAGTGTTGCCTTTAACCTAGAGCAGCTTCTCCAGAACAGGCACCTGTTTGCAAGCAGGAGAGATGACGAAGAGATGGGCAAGCACCCACAGCTGAAGTCTTGCCATCCCCAGAGAGGCAGGACCTAGTAGTTAAATTGGATCTCAAGCTTCTCTCCATGCCCTGCATTGCTGAAGATTTACTAAATGCACACAGGGTACCTAGCAGTGTAAGAGCAACATAGAAAGCAACCAAAATAATCACACCCTCCATTCTCTAGCACTTTGTTTCTGAATGTAATATTATTTCATAAAGGTGCTATAAATTACATACTGCATCCCGTTATGATAAATTTAAAGGGCTTTCCCAAACTCTTCACCCGAAAAGGATAAAGCAATATTAGACTTCTGTTGTATAATAACTTTTGAAATAAAATAGAATTTGATTCAAAATGTATCACTCTGAAAAACATGCTTAGCCTTTTAATTATGAAAATACTCAGGATTTTATTTTGCCCAGTGCTGTTTACTCTTTGATAGTAAATTAAGGAAGTCATTTCTTAGCACTTAACTGGCTGTGTCAAAGCTACTCTGGGACATTTATTTTAAAAAGAGAATGCCGGGCCCTAGTCTTAGCCTTTTGAATCAGAATCTTTAGGGTGATTTTGACATTTAACCAGATTTATAAAACCGGATTTACAAAACCAGATCTAAGTTACCATTTAGTAAACTACTAAATTTTTAAAAAGTGTTTCCTTTCACATACAAAGGCTACTCTAGTATTTTGTGAGATACGCATTCTAAATAGTTCTTTTTTTCAAAAGCGGTAATAAATTCATGCTGACTCAATGACAAATTTCCTGCTAATCTTTCTAAAACAGGTTGAACATTTTTAAGCAAAGGAGGGAAGTTAATTTTTGCATGTCCATGCAAAAATAACAAAATTACCTGTTCTAAAACATAAAAAGAGCTAAGGACACAACTTTTTAAGTGTTTAACACAGGGACTAATTCAGGTAAAGGGAAGGCTATTTTATTTACTTCCACAGGTAAGTATACAAAAGTAAAAAGTGGAAATAAAATGTTAACAGTGCCCTTGAGCAAAATAATTAATTCCTGTTTCTCTAATATATAGTGTATCTCAGCAAAAACTGGCAATATAGAAATTAGTGACTGAGCACAAAAGAGCCAGGACTAAGGTCCATGAAGAAGGTAATAAAGTTAAAACTGTTTTTTACAAGTGAAGAAAATGTTTTCTCAATAATTAAATAGAAGAGAAAACAACGTATACCTTCCTCCTTCTTTCTACCTATTACATATTCTATCCATTATCTACTTTTAACAATGACTGACAAAGTGCCACTCAAGAGGTACTGAAACCAACTTTACAGCTACCTCGTTTACAGAGATCAGGTAAAAACCTGAGAATAGGAAGGGCACCACACTTGCCAGACTCCTGAAATTTCCCAAAGGGTTGACTCTAAGTCCCATAAAGTATCAGCCAACCTCCCAGTTTACCTGATTCAAAACGGTAGTAGTAACAGTTAGCTTCCCTACTATAATGAGCTGCTCAGCCAGTCTTGCTCTAAAATGCTCTTTGTTTTGCCAAACATAACAGTTTCTTTAATGTTTTTATAATTTATGCTATGTCAGGTATGACTGAATATAGTGAAAAAAATGTTTATTAGCAATACAATCCCATAAAATATAATTATAAAGCTAATCTTAACCTTTTTCCCCAGCAGGAGAAAACTTTGTAAAATAGAATACTAGAAATTTACTCAATAGGAAGGAAAAAAAGCTCTACTAGGTTATACTAAAAAAATTTTTGAGAAGTATATGGTGTTAATATTAGGGACGTTGTAGTTTACTTTTATAATTAGAAAATAAAATTATGAGCTAGAAAAACTAAAAATAATCTCTTGCATATACTGCTCCTTGTTTTATAAAAAGTATCAAAATTGCTTTCTCAACCAATTTAAATGCCTTGATGACATAATTTAAATGGAAAAAGAACTAAGTGAAAACTAGAGCTCTTGAGATAATCCCAAATTGTAAACCTTCATTTAGAAGAAGAAATCAATGACTGATTCTATCTTAACTGTTCATAATTAATGGCTACGTATGTTCCTGGAGTAATTTTTTAAAACTTTCTACAAATAAAACCCACACTAACTTCTGCAACCCTTTAAATTCCATGGCTATCATAAGAGCTGCAACATAAAAATTCCATAACTAGGTTTTAAGAGCAGTTGAGTGGGAAAAGGGGAAAGGGTAGAATGATGGGTAAAAAACTGAAAAGTGAGATTATGTTTCACAAGAATAAATGCATATGATTCTAACCTATGCTCTGAGATTCACTCATAATAAGTGAAAATATTCTTGCATTCATAAAAGTTAATTCTCCTTTGCATCTATTTATATAATGGGGCTAACTGAAATGGGGCTAATTATATGTATACAATGGGGCTTGAAAATTTTCCATTTTTCTCACTGCAAAGCCTTGTTTTACAATTAATTTTATTTATATGATTCTTCCTCAATTATTAAAGGCCATCCTTTGCATTTTTAGTTTGAAAAAAATCAAGTACAACTCAGCCATAAAATAAGATGAAATATTGCCATTTGTGACAACACTAGCGTGCTAAATAAAATAAGTCAGATAGAAAAGGATAAGATTCATGATTTCGCTCATTTGTGGGTTATAAAACAAAAAACAACAGACAAACAAACTCACAGACACAGACAACAGTATGGTGGTTACCAGAAGGGAAGGGGATTGGGGGAGGATGAAGAAGGTAAAGGGGGTCAGAAATATGGTGATGGAAGGAGACTAGATTTTGGGTGATGAGCACACAGTGGAATATACAGATGATGTATCATAGAATTATACACCTGAAACTTATGTAACGTTATTAAAAAATGTTACCCCAATATATTTAATTTAAAAATTAAAATTAAAAATTTTAAATCAGGTACATATCTTATTCTTTTAAATTACATATTTAATTTATCAGATAGATTAATACATGCATGTAATTTGGCTCTCTAAAATTATTCATTATATATATCAACACACACAAACTGGAATATAACTTTTTGCTCCATATTAGCTTCAAACACCTAGACTCCAAAACTCTGAAAGTGATAATATAACAACAACATTAAAAAATAACTGAATGATATTCATGTCTACATACTTAATAAGACCTGGATTAAGGCTATCACATCTGTCTTCGCTATTCCTTTCACTAGTGCTACTGAGAAAAATAAAGGCTAAAAGAAAAAAGACCATGAAAACTGTTCATCATGAGACGCGTGGTGTGTATATCTCACCTTCCTTCTAACTACTTGGGCAACACTGTCCTAAAGAAATCAGAGAGAAAGAGTCTCCAAGTGGCAAAAACTATTAAAAAACTGAGGCAATAAGGGTAAAAATTGAGACAAGTGAATAGAGACAACAGAAGAAAAACTAAGCAAGACTGAAAAACAAGCAGGTAGAAATTTAAAGACACAACCTTCTTAGAAGTATCTACCGCCACCAGAACGCCCTTTCAAAAGCACTATCTCAAACAGGCAATTTAAAAAGCAACAGTAAACTACTAACATCAAGAACTATTAAGTTCTCCTAAGAAACTAAAGGGAAGAGATAAAAAGAATACTCTCAACTCAGGAAACTAGAAGTTCTCCAATGAAGAAAGTACACTGAGTTTACAGATTTACAAATTATGTAAATAAATGAGATGAGCAATACAATTATGTAGTAAAACCCAGAAAAACAAAGAAATTAAAAATTACGTCGGACAAAGCCCTACCTTACCACTAACATTCCTGGCGCAAAGCCGGGTTCTCAGGGGCATTCCACTGAGTTCTAGCTGTCCTGCACCCCAGTTCGGGACACTGAGCTCTGCTTTTTCACTCTCACCGACTCCTCTTCTACTGTTCACATGCGACTCTTGTGGAATAAGATTTTTATATTCAAACCACCAGGCACTTAATACTGTCTGAGTTCCAGGAGGTTTATTCAGGGACTTCTAATTCAGACGGACACAGAAGCGGTTAGAAAAGGAATTTACACCCCTTCTTCGACTCCATTTCTGTGACTACTGCTACTACAACATACATTTTATGAGGCTGACATAATGAGGGGGAAAACACAAAAACAAAAACATAGTCTAGCCCATTTCTGAGGAGGACAACACGGTACTCACTTTGGGATAATCCAACTCAAAGAATGTTTCCAAGTTGTTGATGAGGTTAGGGTCCACCCCTTTCAGTGGTTTCAGAAGAGACACACCTGGGAGCTTGCTATATGGCTGTTTGTCCGTTGCCTTCTTGTTGAGGTGTAATCGGCTAAAAAGCAAAAGATATATACGTTATTTCTGGAGAATATATTAGTGCCAAATCTATGTATAGTATGTACAGAGTTGTCAATAAATTGCTAAGGTGGAAATTAAAATATTTCTTAATTGATATCTTTCTAAAGGGGATCTGAAAACGAAGAAAAGCAGAACCTAGTAAGGTTCAAGTTTAGGAAAACCGGAATTAAGCAGAAGGAATAGTCCAGTGAAGGCCAGACTAAAGACTATTGTCTACTGCTGTACTCTCGGTGCCTAGAACTATGCTGGGCATAGAGCAAGACATTCAATAAATACCTGGTGAAAAAATGAAAGACAGCGTTAGAGCCCACACATTAACTATCCTTCCTCCCAAACTGCCATCAAACTGGCCAAAGAACTATAAAAACGGTGGGGGAAGCGGGGGGAAATCCCTATCTGCACTAGAAAAATACGGAAGAATAACCAGAAAAATTTGAGAAATTTCCTTTACAAACGGCCCAGATAACACATAACTGAAAGAAGTACGAAGCCTCGTGCATGGCAAGCAAGAAAATGGGATAACTAGTAAACTCCCACTATTCACAAGTTCCAAATGGCAGGGGTGGAACAGGGGTAAGTTGAACGTGAGAAAAAAGAAATCTCAACGATGAGAAAATTGTCTATGAATGACACTGGAAAATATACCAGTGCCAGCAACTCACAGATAAGTTTGCCAAGGTTCTCAGTGCTGGTCCACGCCAAGAGTGCTGCACGCACAGGGCTTAAGAGGGAAGTCATGCCAATGAGGGAAGAGACAATGTAACCCAGTTAATGTCAGGCTGCTGACACCATAAAGAGATGAGATGCCTTCAGCAGAGGAGTGAAGTTTCTAAAGGAAATCACCAAAGGCTTCCTTCCCCCTTCTCGTAAGCATCTCCAAGCACTCAACAGAGGCCAGAACAAACATGGGACATCTGCAAGATATCTTAAGACACAAGTTCTTTCACATTTCAACACATCTGAACTCAATGGCATCTTACCATTGCTGGCAGCCAGATGACAGTCCTGACTTAGCAGCATGAAAACCAACCAATGAGACCTTCTAGAAGATGAAGAAAACGCCAGCATCAATACACTATTAATCTATGAATGACTTCTGAAGTACACCAGTACTATCACTCAGAGCAGTCAGCCACAGGCTCACTCCTAGCTAATTAAGGCAGAGCAGTAAACAATGTTTCAGGTAAGGCTGTACAAACATCTTTATAGAAAGAAAACAGGTTACCCACAATAGAAAACAATTTTAAACCAACAAGAAATTTAAAAGACAGTGTATCAATTTCCAATCAACATGCCAGAAGCCAGAAAACAACAGAGCACCATCTACAGCAGTGCTGCTCAGTGTGGTCCAGTCCACGAGCTGCTTTCTACTTGTCAGTGATGAGAAGAAACCGAGAGAAAGCACTGCGAAGTTTTAATAGCCATTTAATATTGCCACGATATCTGGGCACATGACCAGTAATTTATTTTTATTGTAGTTTACCACAGTATTAGTCTATGATGGATTGGAAAATTTTAAAGGACTGATCCTTTGTCATAGATAGGTTGGAATACACTGATCCACAGAGTTTATCTAGAAGGCTGCACAGAGATTAAACCACGATCTAAAATTCATATAACCACAAAAATGACCACTATTCCATTTCTAACAAAAGAGGAGACTAGATGTCTAGAGAAACCCACCGAGTACAGTACTTCAAGATTATATACTTGATTGAACAGGTAATATAACCACATGATTCACATCATAAAATATATTAAGATGTTCATTAATATATTGTCTCCCTGTCCCCCATTCCGCCTCATTCCTATCACCACCTCCCCAGCATTATTAGTGTCTTACCTACCCTTCTAGAGATTTTTTAAAATGCATGTATACAAACCAAAACATATACATACATGTATAGAAATCCTCACATAATGTTTATAAGTTTATCCCCTCCTTTTTAATACGAGTGCACTAAAAGCATGTTTTTAAATACACAATTGAACTGTTAGGAAAATAAACGAAAGCCTCCCAGGACAGAAATGAGGAGAAATCTCTGAGTGAGTGAGTGCTGGAGACATTGCTTGCCCTGGGGCCCTCTGTCGGCCCTGATGACCTAGAGATGGTGACAAACCTGAGACAAGAGTCATAGAAAATCTGTTCATAGAACCTTCTATAAATATGGAATCGCTGAAGGGCAAAGTAGGAAATCCTGGCCCACAGAGGGAAGATGGGGATGCTGCCTATCTAGGATTCATCGTGAGTAAAGGGAAATAAAAGGAAAAATTCTCTCTGGAGAACACCTAATCACATGCGTTTGGAACCCAGAAAGCAAACTACCTGTGTTGGTTGAACAAATCCCAAGAGATGGAATGACGGAGACCATCATATGTGACCACAAATATATGAAAAGAACAACACAATGTCTAGAAATGAAAATTATGATCACTGATATTAGGAACTCAATAGACAGGTAAAACAGAAGGTTGTGTATACACAGTTTTTAAGAGAGAACTACAGAAGTGGAACCAGATTTGAAGGAATTATCCAGAATGCAGCACAAAGAGGAGGAGAAGCAAAGACACTGAAATCATGAAAGAGTCTGAGACACGGAGGACAGAATAAAAGGCCTAAAATCCCAGAAATTTTTATTTCTTGGTCTTGTTGTGTGATCACTACGTGCTATTAAACTCTATCGAAACATGCACGTGAGGCGATGACCAATCACAGAGAAACCCGGCTCACAGACACACTGCATTTGGCAAGGCTTTAGATTAAAAACGAGGATAATTTAAACAGTGCTAAATAGTCAGGTGCTGATCGTATTTCTCCCTTCTTCCACCTCTTTATTAAGACGTTTTTACTTTAAATGCTAATACGGCGATGCCTCCCTATGCTTTGAAGAGCTTTTCACATCAAGAATGCAGTTCTTTATCAAAGACTCTGTGACTCGCCAACAACAATGACGCCCTCTCCAGGTTTATGGTGAAGAGAACTGATCACAGAACCCCTTACTGGTAGCTCAAAAGTGGCCTCAGTGGTAGAATCCTCCAAGTGGCCTGGTTTTATGAGTGGCTCTGACAGGGTCCTAACACAGTGGTTTCAAGCCATGGTTTCTGCATTACCTAGATGGCGTGAACTTGAGCTGACTGCACCCACATGTTGCACAGGATTCCTGGTGGGTGCCCATTTCTACCCGTAGCCTAGACCATGTGTTTTGCTTTCTTCCAGGATTCTGGGTATAGAAGTTTCTGTTTCAGGTTCTATACTGGGAATCCAGTTCAAACTTCCTGTCAAGCGTTTGGCTTATGGCCCTGACCTTTTGGGGGAAAGGGGACTGGGAGAGCACCTTTAATACCGGATGCATTACATACATATAGTAAAGTTACATATAAGTATACAGCTCAACGAATTTTCTCAAAAATGAAACATCCATGTGACCAGTACCCAGATGAAGAAACAAGAGTGTCACCAGAACCCAAGGACTCCTTCATGTCCCCTTCTTCCATCTACTCCCCTCAAGGGTAACCACCACCCTGACTTCTAACACCACAGGCTAATTTTGCCAGCTTTAAAATTGTATCTAAATGGAATCCTATAGGACGTACTCCTTCGTGCCCGGTTTCTTTTACTTCACATCATGTTTGTGAGATTCACCTTGGTGGTTACACTGAGTTATAGTTCATTTACTCTCATTACAGCAGAGTATTCCTTGTATTAACAGACCACACTTTATCTACTTTCTGTTGATAGACATTTGGGTTGTTTCCAGGGTTTGGCCACTACAAAGAGTCTGCAGTCTTGTCTCTGTCCTTATGTAAGTATCAAAAAAAAAACCCTGGCGCCCCTTCTCCCATCCCACAGGACTGCAACTTTTGGACAAGATGAAGAGACAGAGACTGGATTTACTCTCACATCTGAAACGATTTAAAAAAATCATACACACATGTACATATGCCTTACTGTTGAATTGTATGCCCGAAACTTACTGGATTTCATGAACCAATATCACCAGAATAAAAAAAAAAATCATACAAAATATAGGAAATGATGTTTTTTAAGATATTGGACATCAGGTAAAGAGGTACACTGATTCCTGAGACTTGGAAAAGAAATAAGTTGAGCCCTTCAACTGCCCCAGGTTACTGCTTTGAGACAACTTCCAGGCCATGGCATAGAGAAGAGAAACCCAGGCAGAACCCAGGAGGATCTCTCCTGAATTGAAGAGACGGAGTTGACAGTCCAGAAATATAAAAATATCCAGCACCCAGCAAAAGTAAATGGAGAATGTCTGGCACCTAATAAAAATTTACCAGGCAGGCAAAGAACCAGGACAATATAACCAATGATGTGTGTGTATGGGGGGGGGAGGGGGGGTGTCGATAATTAGAAAACCACCAAGAACTGTCACCGGGATTGACAGTAGATAAGCCTAACTTTGCACTCCCTCTTCATTTCTGGGACCTGGAGATCTTCCTTTCTTATTCTTAGCGCCCCCCACCCCCCGTGTGTGTGTGTGTCTATCTGTGTGTGTAACCATTAGAGCATTTCTATGTGTTTAGACTAGGAGAAGTGACTCACATGTGTGCACGCCACCTCTGGCCACCTCTGTTTCAGCAGCAACTTCTGTACAAGTCTGTGTAAATGCACTGTGATACAGACTATAATAAAGCTATGTTTAGACCACTTTGTGAGTGAAGAAATTGAAGACTCTAACTTCTCCTGAGAGGTGGTCCTTTAAGAATTTCATACTCCAAGTCTGGTCCACTGACCAGGAGCATTAACATCAGCTGAAAGCTTGCTAGAAATTCAGAATCTGTGTTTTTAACAAGATCTCCAGGTGATTCACAGGCACGTTCGAGCTTGAGAAGCACTGCTTTAAGACTCTCCCGGGCTATAAACCCTTCCTCGACTTCACTGACAAGGCTGAAAAGGCTGTAGTTCATCCCATAGGCAAGAGATAACCATGAAATACCATAAGGAAGGAACAATGATCATTTCTGTATTTACAGAAGTTAAGAAAATAAAGTAGAAGCAAGGGAGATGGAAGGCGAAGGAAAATATTATAAAAGCCCAAAAGAAAAAGATGGGTGTACAAATAAAGAGCAGAAAGTAGCAAAGGAAATGAAGAGAGAAAGTAAGAATTCAGAATTCATGGGGCTTGGCCGGTGAGCAATGAGGAAGGTGGAGAATGAGAAGTGCAAATGGATGACTCCCAGGCTCGGGTGTAGGAAACCAGTGGTGTCATTCATAAAATCTGGGCCCAAGAGATGGGAGAGAGCGATGAGCACTGTTTCGAACACACTAATTTTAAAGTTACTCTTAAGACTACAAGTGGACACTACTGTTTTTCAACATTTAGTACATGTAACGTCCTATGAATGTGTATTTTTATAAACATCTCAAAATGATTCTGGTGCAGTGAATCACACTTGAAGACACACTACAGTAGACTATAATTTCCCAGGGCCCAGCAAAACTATGGTACATAATATGTTCCTAATTTTTTTAAAAAATGCTGAGTAAATGAAGAGTAAATAAATAGATATATAGAGCTTAGAAGGTATGGTTAGTCTAGAGATAAATATACGGGGGCCATCCACGGTTTGATAAATACATAATCTCTCCCATGTAGAACATGCCATCAGCAGGTGGCCACAAATCAATATAACTAATATTACAGAACCAGTAATGCAAGAAGGGACACTAAGAGTGAGCGAGTGACAGAGAAGTAGAAAGACAGCCAGGAAGAAAGTAAAGTCACAGAAGGGTTTATTTGGCTAGGCTGTTTTCTTTTTGAAAGGGTTCAAGAAAGAACAACATTGAACATTGTGAAGAGGTCAACACAAGAACTGCGATGTCCACTAGTCTGAAATATCCACTGGTCTGTGTCCTTGGTGACCTCAGAGCACTCTGGGTAGGGGTATATAGATTTTAAAAAAAAAGGTTAAAAGGTACATGAATGGGAGGTGAGATGTGATAACAGTGAATAAACAAACACTAGCTTTTCCTGAAACCTGACGGTGAGTAAAAGGGCCAAAGACTGACTAGATGGAGAAGGGCTTTTCAGTTTAATTTTTAATTATTTTTTGCTTTTAATACTTGAGTATACATGGTAAGGAGAAAGAACTTGTGAAAGGGTAAAGAAAGAGAAAATAAAAAGTAATTAATGACATGTTAGGATCCACCGTGTAAAGTAGGAATTACAGTAATCTGACAATCATGAGGGTAGAATGGTGAGGGTCTGCCAGTAATGGGTGACAGAGCTAAATATAGAAACAAAGTACTGCCAGATAGCACTGTGGGCTTAGCTGAGATCTGAGACCATGAATGTGTAGCAGTACTAATCCACATGGCTGTGTGATGACCCTCTACAGGACTTTGAAAGTTGAGAAGCTATAAATTATGATGGGTTCAGGATAACAGGGCAGACTGATATGAAGGAAGGCCAGGGGCAAGATAATGAAGTGATGAACTGTGAGTTCTGGGTTAGATGGAGAAATGGAGCCAAGAGGTAGAAAGTAGAGGTCACAACTGTGGATAAATATAAATACCACAGGGAAGTTGTTCTCAACTTTGACTGCACATGAAAATCACTTGAGGAGTTAAAAAAAAAAAAAAAAAAATCCTGATGCCCAGACCACTTAAATCGAAATCTCCAGGGCTGAGACCCAGGCAGCCGTCTTTTTAAAAAAATCCCTCTCAGTGATTCCAAAGTACAGTCAAAGTTGCAAATATTGGGCCTAAGAAGACTAGATTACTGTAAGAAGAGGAATGAGGTGGAAACTCTTAGAAAGATCAGCAGTTATGGATGGGATGGCTTGAAAACCAGAAGCCTGTGAAGGAGCTATATCTATACAAGTGGCGTGAGGATGCGGAAGAGAACAAGCAAGGCTCTCTCCACAGAAATCTAAATGTTGCCAATGATCAGTAATTTAAGATTCACAGCAACTGGAGAAATTCCCATACAGATACCCTATTCCTATGGATTACTTCTGGGATTATTTTGAGGTTATCGTTGGCAGTATATATAGCATGCTGGTTTAAGAGCCTGGGCCGGAGGTAGACGGTCTGGATTTCTATATCAGCTTCACAGCTGTGTTATCCTTAGCCAAGTTACTTCTTTATCTAAAGTTTTTCTTTTTTTTTTAAGTGTGGATAATAGTACCTACATTATGAAGTAGTTGTGAGAAATAGATGACATTCAGCCACAAAATAAACATTCAATAATAGCTATTATTGGCAATTTTAAAAACTCAGCTAATTTTAAGGACATTTCCCACCAAATATAACTTCTCTGAATTACCATAGTTCTGATAAGAGATTTAGAGATGTTGAACACTGACGACACCCATACACCAAAATGGAAGAACTAGAAATCCATACATTTAAAGATTCATACATATTTCAATATTAGGTCATCATGTTGGTTTTTCACAAAAAAAAAGAACCAACTCTCATGTATTAAGAAAAATCTAACGGGGAAAGGAGAATCATCAAAAGCCCCAAATCACAGTAAAAAATGGTCAAAACATGATATAAAACACATTTAATACAAAGTTTAAATTATATCCAATATTTAGGATAAAATTATTTTCAAAGTTAAAATCACACCCAATATTTAGGAACCAATTTTACGGACATCATCCGAAATGTAAAAACAATGCAAGTATGACCATGAGGAACATTAAATACCACAAATTACCATCCACCGAAAATGACCTGTTACTGTTTTTCAGTTGAGCTCCCCTTTTAAACTATGAGATGAGTTCTCAGTTGGGCAGAGCCACCACATAATCCTGGCTTCTCTTAATTCCTCTATCTTCAGAGCCTGATTCAAAATGTTAGATTCTGTAGCCACTTGGCTCAGTGAAAGGTTGCCACCCTCAGCTGAGAGACAAAGGTAAAATAATTTCCATAGGTCAATGTACAAAGTAATAGATGCAATGTACAAAGTAACTACTGGTTACTATGTAATCCAAACAATACTACATTCTGGAATGAAGGTGTTTTGAGGAACTCTAGGAAAGACTATTCTGTTTTGTTGACCATTGAATCACCACACCCAGCACAGTCCCCAGAGCAAATATGACAAGGTGGCCTTCCCAGGCCACTCTTGCCAGAGGGAAGGCCCTGCCCCACAACTCCAACACTTGGAGCTCTCAATCAATGGCAGCACGTCTCAGGCATCAGGACCAGCAGAGCCATAATTTGGAATTTTAATATTGTTAGTTCTCTTGGAATAGAATCTGCCCACCTAACATGTACATCCATTTGATCTTCAGAAATTTGATTTTGTTACATTTTCAGGAACACTTTGAGTATAAAAGGAACGGACCTCCTATATGGCTAGTCGATGGTTTCGATTTGTTTCATTTTTAAAGAATAAAATGATCCCAAAATGTAAGTGAGCAATTTCAGGAAGATAGAAAACACAGTCAAATTTCAATGTGTCCTTTTCCTGGGGAATTATTTCTAAATTAAACTTTAAATTAGGAGCTAGAGTCACTCTGTGGGAAAACACAAATCCCATCCATATAATTAAGGCATGTCACCCCCATGCACAGGGAGGGGGAGGTGATCACAGCATGCTGCTGCAGGGCCGTCCCTGCCAGCAGCAGGGATGGGGAACAGGACTGCATCTGGGGTGCCTTCTCAGAGTAGCAAGTCCAAAAGGTCACAAGGGATGAATCACAGGCAAAAGAGAGAGGCCTTGAGGGTCCCGTCTTCTGTTGTGACCTTGAGGAACATCTATTTGGGGAACATTTCAAAGACCTCCAAGTGATGGTAAGAAATATCCAGGGCTTCTGCTGGGCTTCAGAGCTGCTTCGGCTTGATGAATCCTAATTGCCTCTCTGCATAAGGGTTTTCAACTTTTGAACTGATGGGGTGGTCTTATTTTTCCTAGCTGATTTTTTATTTTCTAACATCTCAATCTCTAAAATTCTTAGTCTTCTTCATCATTTCAGCTTATTGCTTTATCCTTCTCTGTTCCGTCCCAAACTCACTCACTCAGTTTAATAGATTGTACCATTTTAAAATGTATTCTAATTGAGTTTTGAGCAGGAGGGAAGCCTGGTATAAAAGGAAACTTCTTAGAGAGAGGACGGGCTGTGCTCTTCCCATTTAGTCAGAGGAGCAGCAACCTAATACCATGCTGCTCCTCCTAGAAGTGAGAAACAAGAATCTCCCTCCCGGCTTCTGAGGGAGAATATGGATTCCTTGAGGGCAAAGTTCACCTTGCTAACAGCCCCAGATTGTGCTGTCTTTATATTTCTTCTGTGTGATTCAGTTGAAGCAATTTATCTGACTCCAGGAATTTCTCTCTGCTGCATGCTACCAAGCTTGTTAATATTTCATGTAAAAGGAGGCTGACTGCTATATCAGCAGGTCCCCTACTTCCTACAGTCCATGCCAACAATTTCCAATGATTAAAGGCTTCATTTGTTACTTATAACTGTGCTCTTGGAGACTGTAACTGTGTGATTATGATCACTGTGTGTCATGTTATTTTGATACAGTACTTATCTTTTCAAAAATGGTATTTCATCAAGAGGGGATTCATCAGCAATACAAAGCACCTGAACTCTGCACACACAAGATGCCCCAGAGAGCACACAATAACCAACAGTGAGTTAAATTTATTGGAAAACACAAACTATATCCACTGGACAACAGAATTATATACTACACAATACAAAAGATTCCATCACCATAGAAAACAAATAGATCTTTACTAATTTTGCTCCTTTCCCCCAAAAAAACACCTCAACTCACCAACTCTTAGGTGATAATAGTTAGACCTGGTGAATGGAAAATAGAGTGTGGCATTTTGCTACTAGCAATTAAGAAAGGCACCCAGATGATATGGTCTTAGTAGATAATGCACAAAAAATACAAGAGACCGTCAAATGTACCATAAAGTCAAAATCCACTCTTTTCAAATCAAAAGGAAACTAATGGGACTATCCTAATTCTCTTCTACACAATTCCCCAAAGCTGAACGTAATGTTTAAATTAAACTATTTTGTGAATAAAATTAAATTCTGTGGATGGAGAAAAAGTTGAGGGAACTTGTTATGATTTGCACGTCAACTAACTGAGGATAGCATGGGACTCTGCATTCCCCAAAGCACAGATCCAAGTGTAAAGATTATGAACAGCAAGACAGGCATTCCCTCTGGAAAACGTTGGGGGAGAGAGAGTCACATTTGTAGGTAAACATGTTATTGATAGAGCTGCTATTTTAACCAGCAATTAGAAATAGTGAGAAAAAAACGGTTACCTTTGGTCCCACAAAGTTCATTAAAGTCCACAGCTCTTGAAAGCATCCCAAATTCTGGCCATCTACCTCAAATCACAATTGCCAAATGATACTGAATTAATGAATGAGCAAAAATCCACCATTACTACTGGAAAAAAGTCAAAGATCATTTATTCGACAAATAATAATTGCGTATCTAGTAGACATTGGAGACCAACGGTAAATCAGACAACATCCCTACTCTCAAAAGCTTACAACCCAATTGGAAAAAGTGAAAACTGAACACACATTTACAATTTAGATGAGTAAAATCAAGGAACTATGAAAGGACATAAGAGGGGATGCCTACCCCAGTAAGGAGCTGAAGTCTAAAATTACTTGATGGAGTCGGAGTGAAACAAAAAGGAGGGAAGGGAAGCAGAGTAGGAGAGGGAGGGAAAAGAAAAAAAGAAAGGAAAGAGAATTCTAAAGAAAGTACACTGCATAGTCAAAGGAATGCCAGTAATTCAATGTTGCTGAAGATGCAGGTACAAGGGATGGCTCTTGAAGAACTATAAAGATGTTGTTAGAGAGTTTGAATTTTACCCTGAAGGCAATGGGGAACCATGGTAAGATTTTAAGCACATGATTTAAGATTAGAGCTCCAGCAGGATAAGGCTGTAGACAGAGATACCAGTGAGAAGAGATAGTTTCAATAATCTCGGGTAGACATAAAGTATAGGAAATGATGTTGAAAAAGGAAAGGGATGATGAATCTACAACCGTCACTGAATATTAACACTGAATTACAATTTTCATTTTGCTTTTTAAGGCTATCACATTATAGTCCAATTCAGTATCTTCTCAGGCTCAGGTTAAAGGGGCTCAATTGGCCCCATTCATGCACCAAAAGGTGGTCCTGGCAGCAATGACCTGCACTGATCAACATTTGACCAAAGTCCAAGTGCATCCTCAGAACTAAAGAAAGACAAGAAGCTCTCAATTTACATTCCACTAAGGCTCAGAACACCAATGTATTAATGAATTTAAGGCAAAAACCATGCTATCTAAAAATGATATTCAAAATTTATAATTAATTTCTGACAGGTAGTGTATCAGTTATGTTCATATTACGAGTGTTTAAATTCCATTCAAAAGCTATGCAGCAGGTATAAAAATCGTTATACTAGAAAAGTCAGAAAAAGCAGAATTAACTTGAAAAAAAAAAATCTCCAGGAAAAGGATCTCTGGTTTACAAGAGGGTAGTTAATATTTACAGGCCTGGCACCCCGAGTCAATTAACAGAAAAGAGAAAGCCTAATACTAAACATTAGGACATTATGTACAGAAGGGGAAATTGTGATAATCTGAAGAGGGGAGGAATGGGGAAGAGAGAGAGGAGAAAAAGAATGGAGATGGAGGAGAAAAAGGCAAGGTGTCATGTTTAGATTCCCTTATCATCCAGCAATACGGCTCTTAAAGGCTAAAAACAGGAAGAAAACAACTGGTTCCAGGCTCTGATATGATGTCACTGCAGCCCTCGCTATCAAACCACACTAGCTCTCAAAAAAGAAAAACTCAGAAAGATCTCTTAACCAACTCTGCCTACTGAGGCCACAATTATTAGTTATTTTTAGGAAATAGAAATCTTGGGAATAAGAGCCTTGAATTTCAAATGCTCTAATCTGAATATTACCTTTAACATTATAGGCAGAAATCTTACAAATGTCTACCATCGAAAATGTGTAATGAAATGACTAAGCATCAGTTCAATATTAAAATTGGAAAGGTGTGCTCCCTTAGGCTGCACATATACTAAAATTGGAAAGGAGCAAAGCAGCATGTAGAGACACCAGCGAATATAGTTTCAAAATATTGAAAATAATCTAGTTTATAAATTACCTCATTTAAAAAATATCCCAGGCTTATAGCAATTATAAGACATTTGTGATATCAGAACAAATAATTTCATGGAATAAGAATTGTTCATTGGATTAATCATATTCAGCTCCATTTTTAAATAGAGGCCAATACTCAGCTCTTGACCTCATTTATTTATTTATTTTTTAGGTGAAGTAACCCTTGGTTGACCTCACAGATTGCAAGGGCCTTGTCAGCTTACAATCCCTTATTTTTTAATTTTTTACGTCTCTAGCACCTGGTCTTCCTAGGTGGTCTCCCATTCAAGTACTAACAAGGCCCGACCCTGCTTAGCTTCTGAGATCACACGGGATCGGGCTTGTTCAGGGTAGCATGGCCACAGACTTCATCTCATTTTAAGAAGATACAATACGACAGAGCATTGAATCTAAATTAACTACATACCATTACACAGTGCATTTTTTAAAATATAACCAATTGTTTTCTTTAATGTTTTTTAAGTTTGTCTCAGCGATTTCACTACAATATTTGCATGACTTAAACATTTTTTTTTTTAACAATTAGGAGCCCACAGATTCTGCATCTGAAAACCAGACATGGAGCCATCTGAGTTTTTGAAAACAGGCTCCATTTCCACGAGTTTCAAAGAAAGAGGGTACTGATACCTGTTTACTTCAACTTATTTACACTTTACCTTATTTCAAGAGAATTTTAGAAGACATAGAACATATGTTCAGAAAATATATTCTTCAATAAAATACAGAATGCTCAGCACAGTATTTTAACCAAAATGTTGTTGCCAACGTTCTTTAACTTTGCTTGTCAAAATGTTGAGATATCAAATTTGCAATTTTACTAAAGAGTAGAAAGAGAGAGAAAAAAACTTAGTTCTCTGCTTAAAAATATCTCAAATTAACTTTGGAAGTATCTTTCCTTCAGCAAGAAAGGAAGCAAATCAAACATGAAAATAATTTTGAAGGTGAGACCAGAAGGAACTTACCAAAAAGAAAAAGGTAAAATAATTGATACATCAATTAAGCTGATTATTTGCTTTATGTTCAGTTATCCATTTCAGAAAGGTATTCATAAGATTCCTTTATTTAGCGAGTCATTATAATCTGTTGTAAACTAATTGCATTTTCTTTATTTCCACATAACTTTATAGGATCCTGTTACTGTCAATAAAAAAAGTAACTCTGTGGGGTATTAGAAAATAAATACAAAGTCTCTCTACAGTATTTCGACTTAGCTAAATGTTAGTATTATTCTCAAAAACTAGAAGTATTTTAAGAAAACTGCAGTTTAGCACAAAGTAAATAACTTAAAACGATTCAGGAGCTGTCTTAAGTCTAAACACTCCTTGATGGTTACTTAGAGTATTTGGCTACATCACCAGTGTTAATTTTAATTAAAGAAGTGTGACCTCATCGTTATGTATACATAAAATAGACAAAAACGAATATTTCATGGTCCTATGCTGAAAGAAGTCAATTTTCTCCAAATTGAGCCATGCATTTAACAATTCCAGTTTAAAAAACAAGATTCTAAAAGTTCATCTTTAAGTAAAAATGTGTAAAAAGTCAAAAAAGTTTGCAGATGTATAATGAGGGGCTTGCCTCACTGGTAATAAAACTTCTAATTAAAACAGTGGATGATGTCTGGTATAAGAATACATCGATGAAAGAGCACTGGGAGCCTTGAAATAAAACCCCCAACTACATAGAAAAATTTAGTCTATCATAAATACAGTATTTCAAAACTGCAGAATAATTAAATAATCATTCAACGAATGATCCTGGAAAAAGTGTCTAAATATTTAAATGAAGCTAAAATGAAGGCTTTAGATCTCATTATAAAACAAAACGAAATATTGAGTACATTAAAGAGTAAAATGTAAAGAAAGAAAAAAAAGAAGAAACTAAGAAAACTCAAAATACTAAAAAAACAAATGGGAAAAATTATATCACAAAAAAAATCTTTATATCAAAAAGATCAATGCAGCAATAGATTACAACACAGGCAAAGGATTATAAATATGTAACTTACAACTAGATGTAATTAACATATAAATGTGTTCAATGGAACTAGTAATTAAAGCAAAAACAAAAGCAAACAGTAAAAAGCCTGATACTTATTAAGGAAAAAATGGGGACTATTTTTACAGGGTTACTAGGGCTATGAACAGATACAAGTTTGCTATAGAGCAATATGTATCAAAGTTTAAAATGTGCACCACTTCCTGCAGAATAATAACTCAGAAATGTAAACTAAGGAGGTCATCTCTCAAAAATTTATGCAAATGAATTCATCGGTGTTGTCTGTAATCTTGAAATACTGGGAACAACCTAAATACCATCAAAACCAACAAATAAATATTAGTATGTCATATATGAAAATGCCATGCATCTATTAAAAATGATGCAGAGATCATATACTTATTAACATGAAAAAAAAAAAAATAGCCACAACTTGTTACATGGAAGCTCCATGTGAGCAGAGGCCCTGAATGTCTTGTTCAATCTTATTTCCAGCACCTAGAACAGTGCCTTGTACGAAAGAGCGTCCCAAAAAGCATTTATTAAATAGATGAATTTCAAAAGCAAGTTACAGAACAATCATAATAAGGTCCCTTTCTTTCTCCTTCCTTCCCTTTCTTCTCTTCCTCCACCCATCCCCTTTATCTTAACACACAGAAATATAATAGGAAGGAGTGTCACAAAAAGTTGACATGGTAATGGTTAACAAAGGTTTGGTGTGTATGTGTTTAACATTCTTCTTTACTCCTCTCTGTATTGTCTAAATTCTTTATATAGAAAGTACTTCTTATTTTATGATTGGAAAAAGTAACAAAATTGTATTTTAAACATTCATATATTTAAAATGAACTCCAGAATGTTCAGTGACCACAGCTCACAAACTCTAAAAACTAAGACCAACAATACCCAAGTGGCATGTTTCCTTTCATCTTCAAAGAAGTATCTGTGTGTCTTGTACAGTGTAGCATCCCTCTCCAGTACCAGGAAATGCCACGCTACAATAAAATGCAGCATTTTCAAAAGGAAAAGCAAACTTTTTCTTTAGTAACAAGTGAAAAAAACTAAAAATAATCCCTTAAAGTCCTCCCCTCTCCTCTACTAACATATACCCTATTCTAGTGGATGGTAAAAAATACCCCCGTACAATCATCCTTTTTTAGACTAAAAAAACCGTGAATCCCGGGCTCTACGCATGTCATTCATTTCTTTACGAAGGCTGATTTCAGTTTAACGACATTTAAACAACTCATATCAAAACTAGCCACATACTCCATGTCATTATACATCCTATCACCCTGTTTCACCTTATTCATGGACTTTATCACAATTGGGAAATAACTTTATTCGGATTTTTACTATCTGTCTCTTCCTTCTGGAACATAAGCTCTGAGGACAGAAATTCTGTCCTGCTCACCACTGTCTCCAGTGAATGTGGCATCTAGTAGGCCTCAAGAAGTATTCGTTAAATTAACAATGAAAGAGGGGGGATGACACACAAATCTAAACAAGACAACAAATAAGAAATTGGGGGTAGGGGGAGGAAAGAAAACATACTGAAATGTACAAGCTGACACAACTCAAGGCTATAACGCCAGGTCAGAGGTTTGGTGGCTATATTTCGAGGTGAACAGGTGCTTCACACCTATCTAGGGGCACAGAGCTCTTCCAGGAAGAATACACACAGGTTCCTAGGTGGCTGTGTACGCCTCCCATAAAAGTGGAAACGGTCACTATATAACAGAAATGTGGCCCAGGTCGAGAGGAAAAAAAATACACCATACATCTGGCTAGGCTGAAAAATCACACAAACCAAGCAAGCAACCTTCCGCGCGACATGTAAGAAGAACGTAGTCTCCTTTCCCCTGGCTGTGCAGTCAGTCGCCTGAAGCACGGCAAACGCCACCACCACCACCACTCGCCACTTTTCCCTCCCAAGGACCCCCCCCTCCCCAGCTCGTCCAGGAGGAGAGCGAATGGTGGAAACAGTCTGAGAATTAGCTTTCTCCACCCCCACCCAAATCCAATCCCCTCCGAAGCGCAATCCCTCCCACCCTCGCCTGGCCCTGAGGCCCCGACCCTCGCCTCTGGTTCCTTCAGCTGCCCCTTACTCACGTGTAGATGATGGCCATGAAATGCATCAGCCACAGCACCAAGAAGAGGACGAACCCGAAGACGGCCATTCCCTCCAGGGCCAGGTCCAGCAGCGCCATCCCCCGGCCCGGCCCGCTCCGGCCGCCGCGGCGGACAGCGCTCCCGCAACAGGACAGGGTAGGCGCCCGGCGCAGGGGCGCAGGAGGGGAGAGGT
>NW_006431915.1:6080899-6081262 GCF_000325575.1 Pteropus alecto | reverse complement strand
CCTCTCTGAGGGGCGGTGTGCGCCACTCCTCTCCGCCCACCCTGCCGCTGTCGCGCCCGCTGCGTCACCGTGGCCTGCACGCCCCTGGGAGGCTTTTCTCGCTGGACGCTGGCCGTGTGTTTCCCCAGGCTCTTGTCTCGGGGCGCCTCCTACCTCTCCGCGTCAGGCCGAGGAACCCTGGGCCACCAGTGCTGCAGCCCTGGTGGTGGTGGTGGTGGTGGTGGTGATGGTGGCGGCGGTGGCGGAGCGTGACCTTGTGTCCGCCTTGCAGGCAGCTTTCCGCCCGGCTTTGGTGTTCCACGGCGCTCCAGAAAAAGAGCCGGGGTTCCAGGCAGCCGCAATGTAACTTTAGGCTGTATTCGC
>NW_006431915.1:6068137-6080781 GCF_000325575.1 Pteropus alecto | reverse complement strand
TTAATGTTGTGGCATCTCGGATCTCAAAGGACCTGGGAGTAAAATTATCTTCTGCCTCGCAGAGCTCTAAGTATCTTAGAAATCGCGTTTAACATCTAAGACGTTCTCAACTCAAAACGTAAAGAATCAGTTACTATTGAACTCCCCTAAGACTACTATCTAATAGGGTAGCCATATGTGGCTACTGAGCGCTTGTAATGTGGCTAGTACGAATTGAGATGCACTCTGAGTGTAAAGCATACACCAGAGGTCTAAGACCACCTCATTAATAAGTCGTGTATTGATTACATGTTGAAACAATATTTTCGATATGTTGGGTGAAATTAAGTGATTAATTTCACTGTTTTGATGTTTTTAAATGTGGCTTGTTACTAGACAATTTTTAATTGCACAGGTGGATAGCCCTGCTCTTAAAAAAAAAAAAAAAGTGGCACTTTGCGTAGTAACTTAGTGTTTATCTTAATTTAAAATCAGTCCAGGAAGATGTTTTAATACAGTACTAAATGTTTCTGTTTGTTTCTTTAGCCTAGATGAGTTTATATTGTTTCTTGATTGTTTTATGTTTAGACAGTGTTTATTATTTCAAGTGATTTCCTTTTAAATAATCCATGACCGCCTTGAGAGATTTCAGAATTGAATTCAATTTTGAAGTTATTTATTTTATCTTTGAAATTTATTGTAGTTAATATTGATTGAGTTACTTCAATCTATGATTAATTTGAAGAGGAATTGTGATTAAAAACTAATTAGCCTTTTCTGTTTCTGTAAATATGCTTGCTGCAAAGGCTCCCTCGCCCTGGTTGTTAACAGCTCCCTCACTTTGTAACACTTTGCAGGGGAGGGTAACCCATAGTAACTCCTGCCCTTCTCAACATGTTACCAATGTTACTACTTGTAACCATAGCAACTCCTGCCATTGATAACAGTCGAATTCAAATCAACCAATCAGCTTGTGTAAAAATCCTGTATATAAGGAATGTTGCAACTGAGCTCTGGGCCCAGATCTTCAGAACACTAGCTCCTCTGGGATTGCAGGTAATAAACCTGAGTTCTCCAACTCTCCAAATGCTGCTTGGTTTTTTTGCTGGTCTGATTTTGGAGTTTTTCCACAACAAATGATAAACTAGAATTAGGAAAGTTTAATGTCCATACTGAAAACCGATCTTAGATTCACTGTAGCTTTGTTTTATTGGCTTTAAAGTTAGAAAGAACGATGCTTAGAAACCAAACGTACCTTGTGGAAAGTTACTGGTCAATAAAGTTATAGCAGGATAGTATATTAACATCAAAAAAAATTACAAATAGAAAATTTTAAACAATTCTAAGACATACTTTAAAAAAACACTTTAGCACATTTTAACATTTCTGAAATGGAAATGCATCTCACAGTTAATGACATCTTACAATTAATTGATAAGTGTTTTTTCTTAATCGTGTATAAAATTGTAAAGCATCTTACAATTAATACCCTCATAGATCTGATGAACTACATCACTTGGTCTTTTAAAGCATTTTGTTATATTCTGCATTTCTCCAAAATGATTTTTGGAACCTTCCAACAAAGGATTTTTTTGCAGTATGATCAATAACGTGGAAAATGAGGCCAAAGAAAGGTGAAGAAGTAGACATTCTTAACAATTAACAGATTTGCTATAAATTAAAGATCAGCTATGTCATACTTAAGCCTAGTCAAACTTGGGCTTTCCAAACCTTCGTTGCTGATTTTAAAGCAGCACCTTTAGAATATGTAATCCTAACATTCTGTAGATACTATAAAAAGCCTAACTTTCTTCCACGTAGCACAGCGGCATAGGAATCTAGCAAAGATCCTGTCCACAAATATCACTTTTGGCAGTTAACATTGTTTTGGTTGTTTGTCTAGAGGGCCTCTCTTTTAGAAAATCAATTCCACCAACTTCAGGGCTTCTTTTTCCAGTGGCAATCCGGTAACATCAGTATATTAAAATTTATGCAGCTTAAGGAGCAATGTTTTTAGAGGCAAATAAATCCAAATTTGACTGTCATTTAATGGCCCTAGATACTTTCGTTTACAAAACCTTAACAAGAAAAGAATCCAAAATCCGTGGTTCAAACCAAGTAGTTGGAACATGTGTTTTGATGTGAAACAAACCCAAACCAAATAATTTAATTATAGCAGATTCCAAGCTGAAACTGAAATGAAATTGTATTGGTTCTAGTCCCATGTCCCAGAAAAGATAAAAGCAGATGTGTGAGAACACAGGTTCATAAGTTACTTCAGAGAAACAAAACAAACTCTGAGAAGTTGGTACTCTTAGCTGCATTGTGTCCAAAATGCCTATACTGCATTTAAAAGTTTATGTTACATTTTTTAAAGTTATAACATTCTCAATAATCAGGGTTCTTGATTTAGATTGTGTCTAAGAAAAACATCGTCTTTGATGAGATTTCTAGATAAATCAAATTTAAAATGTGACACTGAAAAGCTATGCATGCACACAAAAAAGACTGAAAGAAATTACGTCAAATGATTATGAATGTCTTTGAGGAATAAAATCTTTTTTTTTAAATCTGCCTTTTTATATTGTTAACTTAGTATAATGAGCATTATTGTTTTTATGATGAAAAATTTTTCTATTTTACAAAAAAGGTAATGAAATTTTGAAACCATATAGAAATTTTGCATAATTTATTTTTTAAAATTGTGAGTGGCACTGTGGAAGACAGTTTGGCAATTACTTATAAAACCAAAGATACTCTTACCGTATGATCCAGGTATCACACTCCTGGGTATTTACTCAAATGAGTTGAAAACTTATGTCCACACAAATACCTGCATGTTTATAGCTGCTTTATTCATAAAAGCTGAAACTTGGAAGCAACACAGATGTTCTTCAGTAGATGAATAAACTGTGGAATGTCCAGACAATGGAACATTCAGCACTAAGAAAAATGAGCTATCGAGCCATGAAAAGACATGGAGGAAACTTAAATGCATATTAAATTTTGAAAGAAACCAACCTGAAAAGCCTACACATATTATATGAGTCTAACTATACGATAGTCTGGAAAAGGCAAAACTATGGAGACAATAAAAAGATGAGTGGTTTCCAATAGGGAAAAGAGAGATGAATAGGCAGATTACAGAGGATTTTTAGGGCAGTGTAACTATTCTGTACCATACTCTAATAGTGGATACATGTGTTATACATTTGTCAAAATCCATAGAATGTACAACACCAAGAATGAACCCTAATGTCAACTATGGACTTTGAGTGATGATGTGTCAATATAGGTTCTTCAACTGTAACAAATGCATCACTCTGGTGCAATATGTTGATAGTAGGAGAGGCTTTGCATGTGTTGGGACAGGGACTATATAGTAACTTTCTGTTCAAATTTTGCTGTGAACCTACCAACTGCTCTAAAAAATAAAGTCTATTTAAAAAAAAAATTAGTGCTCAGCTAAAAGAAAAGTTATTGGAAATATTATGTGTCTGAATAAGTGAGATAAGCTAGTTTGTTATTAGATCCAAGGGCTTTGCACCTTGTTGGCACTCAAATATGTGCTGAATGAGTATTGAAAAAGTTACTGGAAAAATTGCTCAACTTTCTCCTTTGTTTGCAAATACTTTAAAATGTTTTTTTCTGTGTGTGTGTGTGTGTGTGTGTGTGTGTGTGTGTGTGTGTGTGTGTGTGTGTGTGTGTGTGTGTGTGTGTGTGTGTGTGTGTGTGTGTGGAAAAAGACACATTAACTACTATATCCCCTCTTCCATGTTACAAAATTAGATCACAGAGTTAGAATGAGTGAGAATAACTACATATCAATTCACCTAATCATAACCTGAAGACCTACTGCCCAGCCCTTGCTCTACTTGGTTATCAATAGCATATTTTTATGTCAATATTGGACATAGTTTCCATCTTTGTCATTTTAATAAAACATCTTTCATGTATAAACATTTTAAAGATCACAATTCAATTCCCTATGGTTAATGTGTTGTTATTTTTAAAAGACAGGTATACTGCAAATTATTAGCCCTTGAAAGCTTTTTTTAAAACAAGGTTTTAAAAAAAGAAATCCTCCAGAAATTGGGTAAATTTGAAATTTCAAAAACAAAGTTAAAATTTATCTGAAATTTATGGTGCTAATGCAAAAAGATGCTATTCTTATCCTTTTTTTCCCCCAAGCATGTTTGAAATTAGTAGAAAAATGCCTTATCTACTTACCAGCTCAGATTCTTAACTTATATTGGTTTTGTTACCCATGAAATGCTAACTTTGTAAAAAGCCTTCAGATCCTCAGATACTGTACTACTGTGAATAGTCTTCAAATACACAGAGATTCTAAGCAAATTATCAGTTCAGGGCCTAGTCTTGATAAACCACTGGTATAGTGTGTTGGTATGTATGGGTGTGGTCCAGGGGAGTGCCTGGAGTTCACTAGAGTTCATTTCATTCTCAGCTGTCTTGCTAACTCATATCCAAATGACTAATTAAAATGTTTTACCTTATGCTCATTCTTCTTTTCAAATTTCACATTTGATTTTGTTTTAATCCATAGTATGCTAGGTTGAAGCACTAATTAATGTTCATTCTTAAAGGAAGCTAGATGGAAAATATTTCCAAATATGTCCCATGTAAATATCAACTATTTTCTTTTTCAAAATGTTTTTGAAAATTTTTCTTTTTAGATAGGAATCAATTCATTTTGTTTATTAAAGTTTATAATGTTAAAAGCTTCACCTAGGCCGTGAGTGTGTGAAAACAAACTTGGTAAGTTTATTGAAGAAGTGTGGGGGTGGGGGAGCCTAAGACTCTCTTTATTGAACACATGGACATAAATTATGTGCCAGGCAAAACTGAAAATTTTTAACTTGATTTTCACAAAAGCCATGAAATGTATAATTGGAAGCCAAGAAGATTAAGTTGACTACCTAGGAGACACATCTGATAAGTAAGAGAGCTGGAGTTTGGACCCAGGTCTGTCAGACTCCAAAGCCAATGCTCTTAATATCAGCAAAGTACAATATTAAGTTAATTTAAATGATATATAGTAAATGATCAATCCTCAAAATTTAGATTGCAAAGTAAATTTGGCTTAGTGTTATTTAGCTTGGTAACCAATGTTCTCTATAAGTCTATTTCACCATCTGAGATGTAGGAAAATATATTAAGACTAGATCATATATTTTATGCTGAGATACACTGCCAATTTAAACACTTAGCTCTTTCCGTTTACCACATGTTTTGCTTTAGTTAAAAAGAATTTCATGAAATAACTGTCATTTCAGAAATATTCATCTAAAAGAGTAAATAAGTAGAAGAATTTAAAAAGAAAACAGGAAAATGCCCATAAAATCTGTTTCTTAATGTATTATTTCATAGTAATAATGACACTATAATTAAAGTATACATTTCACTTTTATTAAGAAACAAAGACTGTTGAGAAAACCTTGAATTGGATCTCTTGAATTTAGGATCTCCACAAAATACTTCCCATCTAAGAATACTTTGTTTACGATGTAGACTATTGGTTCAGCACGTACACTTCAAACATCAAACAGCCTGGGTTTAAATCCCAGTTCTACCATTTACTAGCTATATGACCTATGTTGTGAGGACTAAAGTTAACATATGTAAAACATGTAGAATACTTTTTGGCAAATGTAAATTCTATGAAAGTTTTATTATTATTCATTAATAGAAGTTATTTATCCAATTTTATCTAGATCACTAACTTGTTTTCTCCATGTCTCCCTTTTCGGTTTTTAACCTATTAAAAAATAAAGTTAACAATACTTATAAGGATTTTCTAGCAAATCAGTCTCTCTGTAGCAGAAGCATACAACACTCCACAATTTTTATTACACAAACCAGAATATCCTATAGCAATCATCTTCTTACTAACACAATTGGTTTAGTCAATTAGAAACAAATGCAATTAAATGACATAGTATGGAATAGGAAAAATATAATTAAATAGTAAAGAGCAAACAAAGATACTTTAATCTCATGAGAAAAATAAGTTTCAGGCCTTGAAATAAAATATTCTACATAAGTAAAAATTAAAAAGGTATTTAGATACAAATGGGGCCTCTAACATGTAAGAAACAGTGACATTGAATAGGTGCCAATATTATTTTTGGTAATTAATACTTTTTTAAAATATTCAGAATAAAATGCATCATGATATCAGGATTAACAGAAGGCAAAGTTTTCAGAGCTCAGTTTACATGATAATATTCTTTTAGCTGAGAATTGGTAAAAAATAATTTAAAAAAATAACATTTGCATGAATGAGTACCGAAGTAACAATGAATTGGTGAAGATGAGCCTTTTACTCAGTCTAATAATTTTATGGTTCAGAAATCATATCAGATTATTTTTAAGCCTTTATTTCATAGTGGATGTAAATTTGACGTGTTATCTCATGTATGAAGAAGCACGAAACAGTCAATTGTGCAAGTCAAGGAAATAGAAACAACTATTGGGTTGTTTTCTATAATAAGCTCATCCCTAAATTCAATTGCCCATTTTAATTATTTTGGGATCACTTGGATTTGGAAGTCATCATTAATGGTTAGTCATTATACATTGGAAAATATTGAGCAAAATTATTTGAACAGACTCTCAAGATGATAAAGTCAACAAATAAATGGCTTTCCTATCCAGTTATTTCTTTTCCTTTATTCTTCAACAACTATCAAAAGAAACTATGTTCCAGGAGCACATTGCCCTCATGCTTTGGATACAAAGTTAAAAATTATATAATTCCTTTTTCAGGAGAAGTTCACAGTTGGCTGTGGAAGATAAACACAGAAACGGAACATTGTAAAGCAATGTTAAGGTTCAAGAGGTATGAGAATTGTTTGGGAGTTGAGAATGATTGCTTTTCTTTAGAAAAGTCTAGAAAGACTTCATAGAGAAGTGCTGGGTCCTGAAAAAAGAGTGAGAGGAAAGCAGGATGTCTACTGTGGTTACTTTTGAATCCAAGTATTATAAACAACTGAACAATCTGCAGGAGCATGTTGGGAGACAGCCAGAAAACAGTCTGAGTGGACACAATTTGAGAAACAGTGACCTTGGTTCACTGATAAGTTAATTGATACGTAATTGAAAACCAGTTATACGGGAGTATGACCATATAAATGATTGTCTAAATCAGGGCACTTTCGAGAAAGAGAGAACTATTAACAATCAAGCTAGTGATGTCAGAAACATGGTGGTGAGAGACATCTCCCCTGATCGCTCCCCTTGAAATCACAGCAAACTGAACAATAACAATCCAACAGACAACAGATGACACCCAGCCTAGAACATTAACACATCTGAGAGATGTGTGCATCAGAGCATCTGAAGGTGGGCAAATCCAGCAAAAAATGGAGGAGGAAAGGAAGGGGAGAGGGGACGGTGCTGGAGGCCAATGCTAAAATGCAACCTGGATCCCCTTGTAAGATGTGAGGAGGGGGAGTTAGGTGGCAGTTCTCACTCTTTGAAGCCCTGAACAGTTCTGCCTGAGTAATCATTATATTACACTGAAGCATAGCCCCGTGATCAGGGCAGAGAGCAGGGCAGAGACCGAATGTGGAGGGGCAACAGCTGTGTCTTAGCAACAAATATTGCCAGGTAGAAAACTGAGTCACAGAGACTGGCACCTACTCCCACCATCCTAGAGTGCACTGCACCCCTGTACCCTCCAAGAGCTAGCAAAGAGCCCCAGGAGAATCTGTAGCAACCAAAACTGAAACACACACTGCAGCCAGTCTCAGTGACAGGGGTAGAGACATAGAAGCAAGGCAGCTGAAGCTCGAGGGCCAGCAATACTGGAGGGAAAATAGCCGTGCACACCCCTGGCCTCTGCCAATCCACCCCACCCCCACCCAGTCAAGCCAATTTGGAAGGAAGCAGCGGAGCATTGCATCTGACTGTTGGGCAGTATGGGGGACTTCGGGGCCATTTCATAGGCTCAGGGCCCCCATCGCCCTTCACATGCTTCCATGGGGGTGGAGCCCTGAAACCTAGGTCACCTGGTAACAGAGGAGGCACACATCCTCCGAGAGAATAAAGGGCATTTTTAACCCCAAAGCAGAGATCTAGAAGGCTTGGGCAGTGCAGGAGTCTTGGGTGCCACCTACTGAAAATCAAAAGAAAAACTTCTTATCAATCTGTTAAAGAGAGATCACTATTTAATAAATTTTCTTAAAAAAAAATAAAAAAGCAGGATACATTCCCACTAATGCCTAGATAGAGAAATAGTCCATCAAACACCATGAACAACCTAGATGACAAGGCAGCTCAGAAAGAAAATGAAAATCTCCAGAAACTAAGCTTAAAGACATAGAAATATGCAATTTAAATGACAGAAAATTCAAGATTGCACTTCTGAAAAAACTCAATGAGATGCAAGAAAATTCTGATTGACAGTTCAATAACTTAGAAACAAAATCAACAAACAAACAAAAAAAACTTTACCATTGCGATTGAAACTCTAAAAAAGAACCAAATAGAACTTCTGGAGATGAAGAACTCATTAAAAGAGATGAAGAATGAAATAACAAGCTTAAGAAATAGAGCTGACCAGATGGAGGAAAGAATTAATGATACTGAAGACAGAAATCTGGAAATTATGCAGAAGGAAGAAAGAAAGAAAGAAAGAAAGAAAGAAAGAAAGAAAGAAAGAAAGAAAGAAAGAAAGAAAGAAAGAAAGAAAGAAAGAAAGAAAGAAAGAAATAAAAGGAAGGAAGGAAGGAAGGAAGGAAGGAAGGAAGGAAGGAAGGAAGGAAGGAAGGAAGGAAGGAAGAAAAAGAAAGAAAGAAAGAAAGAGAGAGAGAGAGAAGAGAGGGAGGGAGGGAGGGAGGGAGGGAGGGAGGAAGGAAGAAAAAGAAAGAGAAAGAAAGAAAGAAAACTCTACAACAGGGGTCTCCATTCCCTGGGCCATAGATCAGTACCGCTCTGTGACCTGTTAGGAAAAGAGCCGCACAAGAGGAGATGAATGGCAGGTGACCAAGCAAAGCGCCATCTGTATTTGTAGCCACTCTCCAAGGCTAGCATCACCGCCTCTGCTCCTCCTCTGATCATCAGGCATTAGATTCTCACAGGAGCACTGGTCCCTGGTGCCAAAGAGGTTGGGGATCCCTGCTCTACAAGAACTAACTGGCACCATCAGAAAAAGCAATATGAGAAGAATGGGTATATCAGAAGGAAAAGAGAGGAAGAAGGGAAGAGAGAGCACATTTAAACAAATAGTTGACAAGAATTTCTCAAATCTATGAAAACACTGGATCCTCAAATCCAAGATGCAAACAGAACACCTAATTTTTAAAATGAGCTCCAGCTCAAGTCTACTAGAGAATCTTTATGCTGGTTGAATGTTAATTTTGTGATCACTTTTGAGCTCTGAAATGGAAAAGCCTGAAGAAATATGGTGTTCCAATTGGAGCTTATACCAAGTCCCCAGAGCTGTTGGTATTTTTTATCATGAAAGCAGCATTCAAAATTCACACTAAAAATAATAGGAATTTTAATAATAATTACAACCGTAGGGCCCCAAACAGTCGATTTCCACGGAGTGCAGTAAATGGGGAATCGGTATTTATCACTAGCATATTACTGATTCTCTGGTACTAGCGCCTTTGTTTTGAATACTCTCAGCAAACTTTTGTTTCATCCTGACATTGTGTAAGTAACAAAGGAGTTCCAAAATTATAAGTGATGATTTGAAATTGAGTTGCTTCTCGCTGGAGCAATCGTCTGGTATATTCCCAGTGGCAGGCTATGCTCTGAAAGGAGAAATGAAAGCCTGAGGGCGAGAGAATGTGCGCCTCTGAAAGGGGAACAGAGTGACACAGCGACCACCTGGGTTACATATGTTAAATCTGGTGATGTGTATCTTATGCCACCTGGTCGTCACTTTCAATTAAAAGGAAAGACATAGGGTATATTGCTTAGACACTGACTAAGTTAACAAAAAACAGTATTTGCTATGCTTCCACTGAAGAAGGAACACTCGTGTGCACGTGAGGGGTTTCCTTTGAATATGAGGACAAAATTACATTTTACGATCATACGCAAACTACATAATCTACACTCGTGTGCACGTGAGGGGTTTCCTTTGAATATGAGGACAAAATTACATTTTACGATCATACGCAAAATACATAATCTTTAGGTCAGTGAAATTATTCTTCTGCTTATAGCAGTGGCATAACTCATAAAGTTGCTTGTTTCTCTTTCTGCTTCAAATTTTATTGTTTAGGTCTCAGCTTAATTATCACCACCTCAGAGAGGACTGCTCACACCATCAAGTCCAAAGTCACTCGGTTTTCATTTTCTGCCAAGTATTTATTATAACCGATTTTTAAAAAACATCGATTTATCTCTATTTTTGGCCTCCCCCAACTCAGAATGAACGCTCTTTTCCACAAATGCAGAAACTTGTCTGTCTTGTCTGCTGCTGTAGCCCCCAAACCTAAAATTATGCTCAACATGACATAAATATTTATTGACTGAGTAGATGAATGAATTAATGAATGAGCATCAAATGGTAACTTCTCAGTTTATTATATAAACCTCATATAATCTTCAGACCAAAATCTAGAGTTAACACATGCAAAAAGAAGACTGGCTGGACCAAAATTATTATAGAAGTGAAAATTATAAATAAAACACTACAATAACAAATATAACCACAAATTAATAAAATCAGCCACCATGACCAAGTAGGGTTTCTCTTATAGTTCTGGTATTCATTTTTACTTTTTAAAAATAATCAGAATAATATGGAAATGTGATTTAAAATTTTTCAAAACTGGGCAGAAGCACAGAAAATTAAAAGTGAACTCATTTTATAAATTCTTACTCCTAAATTTTGTTACGCTCTATGTATTTGCTCCATTTCCCTTATCCTTCCACTTCCCAACTTTGACCAGATACACCGACATTGCCAAAGTTAATAACATTTTATTCCCTCCGTTTATTGCAAATGATGCTTCCGCTCTCTGTGGCAGAAGGGGAGCTTGGTACAGCGCAAAATCAGAGTGATAGACAGTGGTCAGGTTATTAGTCCATACATCATTTTTAGTCTGAATTTTAACATAGGTCTGAAGTTCGAGTCAAGGTTGCAAGATGCAAAATAGAGATAAAAGGCATAATTCTGGAGAGGGGTCAGAGAAATGTTTAATTATTTGTTAAAATACATGGCAGGATACAAGTCACATACTTATTAGTTCAATCATATTTATGTTATCTAAATCTAACTTTATTTTCTCTCTTCTTAGTGTTACCAGTTGATAATGTCGAGTTTAAAATTCCAATTATGCTTTTTGGTTTTTTTCCACTTAATTTTGTATTTTTAATTGTTTTTATTGATATACTTTGTACAGTAATATAGGGCATGAAGTCCTAATGATCTCATTTGAATACAAAAATAATATATGCCTTGCTTTTATTATTAACACTGTATCTTGGAGATATTTTGTGTAATTTACTCCCACTTTTAATCAGCTACATATTATTCTAGCGCATGTGGACCCATTGGTCTCCCACCAACTGAGGGCACATATCATACCTTAGCACTTGCTGTTCTCTTTGCCTGAAATGTTCTTACCTCGGCTATCTGCATGGTTGACTCACTTACTTCAGATTTCTGGTCAAATGTCATTGTTTTAGAGATGCGTTTCCCGACTACTGACCACTAAGACAGTGTGCATGCACATACACACACGCACGTGAACGCACAGACTTGCTCACACAAAACTGGTACTCCTTAGTTTCTTTTTCATACATACAAACATATGCGCAGTAGAAAACTTTTATCCGATGTTATCGAGATTATCAGTTGGTTGTTTAATCAAAAAAATAACGAAACAGGAAATTATTAAAATGATATATTTTAAATTTTAACAATTTAATTTTAACTTAAAACCTTCTGGGGGGCATGAGTTTATTAATTAGAGGTTCAAGATGTCTTTCTTGCATAAACTACACAAAAAGCACACTTCCTAGGCTTTCCATCTAAAATAAGACCAATTTTAAACACATCATTTATGTCTCTGTAAGTAGAATAAAGACATTAAGCAACTTTGAAGCAATCTCAGGACAAAATCCTGCTTGAGTTTTCATATTTCTCCCCATGATTTTTAGTCGTTTCTCCCACAGTTAATTTAATTGATTTTTTAAATAGAACTTACCTTTATCGACTCTTTCCAAATCATTTCATGTAAATGATGGCTTCCTTTGCACTCAGGTTTTAATCAGCTTAGATAACATTTAATTTAATTACTTAAATATAATGATAACAACCGCGATTGACACAAAAAGCCTTAAAATAAACACAAGTGACTTTTGGTAAGCATGAGACTTGTGTTTTACAGAGAGAGTAAAGAGAGTTGGTTAATCTTATGAGCCAGTAGAGTAGAGGTTTGGTTCAAAAAGCATCTTTTTCGAGTGGAGGTATGTATTTACGCATATATATGCTAGTATATGCAGAGAAATTTCTGGTTGAATATTCAAGAAATTGCTAACAACATTTAATTCTGAGGAAAATGATGAGTATGATTTGGGAAAGAGAATGACATCTCATTGTGCCATTTTAATTTTTTGCCATCTGCATATATTACTTTTTACATTAAAAATCGTTTTAGATATTATCCATATTCATCACA
>NW_006431915.1:6067141-6068108 GCF_000325575.1 Pteropus alecto | reverse complement strand
TTTTTGCTTGTTAGGCATTCCTTCAACATATTCTGGTAAGAGATCCTGAATCTCATGTCCCCATCCCAGGTGAGACCAATCATAGTACCATATCTTGTGGACAGTGATTTTTGTAAAAAAAGAGCACATGACCAAAGGCAATTATGACTAGGCCAATCAGGTCCTTTTCGGTGTTTTTTCAGTAGCCACATATATCTGTGCCTCCAAAACTTATATGCAAACATAATTAAAGCATCCTTCTGGTGAAGAAGTTATAAGAAGGGAGCTCTGTTTTCACTTAAGATGTCAAAAGCCTCTAGAGACTATTCCTCCCACTCTAACAACAGAAAAAAGCCAGACAATCTACATAATCTTAACTTTTCCTCAGTGCATCACACAGCTGAGGTCATAAGGCAACCAAGTAAACTGGATTCCAAACACGGAAAAGCTACTCCAATGAAAGATGGAACACACGAACTCTTTCACCTGTGTCAGATCATGGGAGAAAAAGGTCACCAAAATAAAAGCAGACAAGTGTGTTTTAAAGGCCAAGTGTGATCTAGTGTCATTCTGAAATAGCTAGGAACCCCAGACACATGAAGAGTTTGCCTTTATTAGGAAACTCTTCCATGGCCTCCACTGAGTGCCCACAGGAAAGATTGGGGGCCGGGCAGGAAACTTGTGACAGTCCCCCCCACCTTGGTGGTGCAGGCATGAAGAAGTATAATCAGCTACTGCAGAATCCCACCCAATTTCCCAGACCTTTCTCTCAAAGGAAACTAAAGCCTTAAGCCTCCAGGAAAGCACAGCAAATCTTTTGCTCCCAGAGCCAGGCAAAATTCTACAACCTGAGGGTGAAGAGCAGAAGCAAGATTAGTTTGCTTGTGGAGTATGGGAAGGAAATGTTGCCTCTAGGACAAAGGCAAAGACCCACTGGAGGAAACGGTAGGAGCAAAACTCCTCTGTTCTCGAAGAAGGATTCTGCACC
>NW_006431915.1:6057403-6067098 GCF_000325575.1 Pteropus alecto | reverse complement strand
GCCCAAGAGAAACCACAGATTCAAGTCAGAGTTGAACTGACATGGGAAAACAAGGCAGAAACTTGGAGAACGAGCTGGAATGCTGAGAAACCCCAGCCCGAAATACAGGAGCCCAGGGCCTGCCTAAAAATGAGGCTAGACCACAACAACAGAGAAACCTCCCGTTTCGATAAGGCTAGAACCTAGTGACAGGCAACATCTGTCTACTACTTAACGGGGCAAGAGCATGGAGAAAGACCCCAGTTGTGGCACAGGTATACAGAAACTGCAGAAAGTTTAGTGGAGCAAGAAAACTGAGATAAATTTTCTAGAACTCCAGGCCTATAAGCATAAGGTATCAGCAACCAGCTGCTGGAGGAATATGAAGCCTGTAGTATACTAGAACAACAACAAAACCCAAACCCAGCTCAATTCACTGGATTGACTTGATTCCTCTCACTATTAATCGACAGAAAAAGAGGTATATTCGTCTCTGGCCATAGATACTATTAACTCGGTCTCTTCTGTTTTTCTATACATACGATCTAGCATTCAATTAAAAAATGAGAAGTTCTACAAAGATAAGAAAATCCCATTGCACAGAGATAAAGCACTCAACAGAAACAAACAGAAATGACACAGATGTTAAAACCATCAAATAAGGACATTAAAACCATGGTAATTAACACGTTAAAGGATCTAGTGAAAAACGTGCTCAGCATATATGTATGAATAGATGGCAAATTTTGTTCATACAATAGTCTTTGAGCCTGCTTAGAGAATGAAAGACTTTTAAGTCAGGTTAAGAGTTTGCATATGACACTGAGGATGAGGTAAAGCCATTGGAGGGTTTTAAGAAGGGAGTGATGTGATCAGCTGTGGATATTAGATCTCCCGGCTACAGTTTAGAGAGTGGTCCCAGGAGGGCTTGACCGGAGGCAGGGCCACCATATATGTGGCTACTGAAGAACACAGACAAAAGATAATAATAGCATGAATGTGGAGATGTGACAGTAAAGATGGAGATAAGGTGAAAAATCTAGAAATATTTAAGAGGTTTAAACAAAAGGACTAATTGATTGTATGTGGGAGTGAAGGAGTGGGAAGCATCAGAAACGAGGTCTGAGTTTCTGGATTGAGCAACTAGTGATACCATCACCCACTCCAATTCAAGTCACAACTCTTAAAAAAGAGGAGGACACTTCCTACTTCCTATTGCATCTAAGCAGCACTGTAAGTTGCAAGTGGCCTAATGATTTTCTCGGTTTTGTATATAGCAACTTTCTCCTATTCATTCTTGATAGAATTTATAGCCAGCTAGCCCCCTTCGAATGCCCCTCCACCACGAAAGGAAAGCGGAATAATTGGGCCCAACTATTTGTGCTTCCAAAACATATATGCAATTATTTATGACCAAAAGAGAGTACAAATTAAACAAGGGGGGGGGGAATTGATGAAAAGCAATATAGTAGAGAGGTTAAAAGCATGCATTTTGGAGTTAGACTGAGTTCGAATCTTGGCTCTACTAGTTATGACATATCAAATTGAGCAAGTTATTAAATTCTCTGTGCCTGTTTCTTTTATCTACAAAACATGGATAAGGATTGTTGTGAATATCAAATAAATTAACGCAAGTAAAATGCTTAAAACCATGCTTGGCATCTAGTAATCACTTAATAAGTGTTATCAATGATTATTCCACTAGAATGTAAGTTCTATGAAGATAAGAATTTGTCTTTTTTCCCCCCAGATGAAGCTCTAATGTCTGGAGTAGGGTGTGATACCTAATAAATAGAGCCATACAATAACTATTTGCTGGCTGAACAAAATCCCTAGGAAGAGAGTACTAGTTGCTATCCCAACATGCATTACTTAGAAAGAGAATCCGGATTTTTGTCTGAGCATAGTAAAATCTAGCACTATGTTTTCCAGCTTCCCTTGCAGCTACTTTTGGTCAATGAAATGTAACCTGAAATGTTTGTGGAGCTTTCCTAAAGGCCATATAAAGAAACCTGCCCCATCTAGAAGTGGTCCTTTATGGCCTTTATGCCTTTCCTCCTCCTTCTGGCTTGCAACTAGGACTAGATGACTGAAGCTGCAGCACCATCCTGAACCTTGAGGTTCCTTGAGGATGGAAGCCACATGCTAAGATGGTGGACAGAAATATAGTAGCCTGAGGCCCTTATGTTATCGGAGTGCTACCGAGCCAACGCAAGGATGCCTACCTGCAGACTTCTCTTACATGAGAAATTCATTTTTCTACTTTTGAGCGATTGTTGTTTTAGGACTTTTGGTACAGGGGTCCCCAGTCCATGACCTGTTAGGAATGGGGCCACACAGCAAGAGGTGAGTGGTGGGCAAGCAATTGAAGTTTCATCTGTATTTGCAGCCACTTCCCAGTCTAGCATCACCGCCTCTGCTCCTCCTCTGATCATCAGGCATTAGATTCTCACAGGAGCACTGGTCCCTGGTGCCAAAGAGGTTGGGGATCCCTGCTCTACAAGAACTAACTGGCACCATCAGAAAAAGCAATATAAGAAGAATTTAAAAAACATCGATTTATCTCTATTTTTGGCCTCCCCCAACTCAGAATGAACGCTCTTTTCCACAAATGCAGGAACTTGTCTGTCTTGTCTGCTGCTGTAGCTCCCAAACCTAAAATTATGCTCAACATGACATAAATATTTATTGACTGAGTAGATGAATGAATTAATGAATGAGCATCAAATGGTAACTTCTCAGTTTATTATATAAACCTCATATAATCTTCAGACCAAAATCTAGAGTTAACACATGCAAAAAGAAGACTGGCTGGACCAAAATTATTATAGAAGTGAAAATTATAAATAAAACACTACAATAACAAATATAACCACGAATTAATAAAATCACCCACCATGACCAAGTAAGGTTTTCCTTATGGTTTTGGTACTTATTTTTACTTTTTAAAAATAATCAGAGTAATACAGAAATGTGATTTAAAATTTTTCAAAACTGGGCAGAAGCACAGAAAATTAAAAGTGAACTCATTTTATAAATTCTTACTCCTAAATTTTGTTACGCTCTATGTATTTGCTCCATTTCCCTTATCCTTCCACTTCCCAACTTTGACCAGATACACCGACATTGCCAAAGTTAATAACATTTTATTCCCTCCGTTTATTGCAAATGATGCTTCCGCTCTCTGTGGCAGAAGGGGAGCTTGGTACAGCGCAAAATCAGAGTGATAGACAGTGGTCAGGTTATTATTAGTCCATACATCATTTTTAGTCTGAATTTTAACATAGGTCTGAAGTTCAAGTCAAGGTTGCAAGATGCAAAATAGAGATAAAAGGCATAATTCTGGAAAGGAGTCAGAGAAATGTTTAATTATTTGTTAAAATACATGGCAGGGTACAAGTCCCATACTTATTAGTTCAATCATATTTATGTTATCTAAATCTAACTTAATTTTCTGTCTCCTTAGTGTTACTAGTTGATAACGTCGAGTTTAAAATTCCAATTATGCTTTTTGTTTTTTTTCCCCTTCATTTTGTATTTCTAATTGTTTTTATTGATATACTTTGTACAGTAATATAGGGCATGAAGTTCTAATGATCCCATTTGAATACAAAAATAATATATGCCTTGCTTTTATTAGTAACACTGTATCTTGGAGATATTTTGTGTAATTTACTCCCATTTTTTAATCAGCTACATATTATTCTAGTGCATGAGAACCCATTGGTCTCCCTCAACATGCTACCTCAACATGCATTCTTCGGTCCTTCCTTAGAAAGAGAATCCGGATTTTTGTCTGAGCATAGTATAATCTAGCCCTATGTTTTCCAGCTTCCCTTGCAGCTACTTTTGGTCAATGAAATGTAACCTGAAATGTTTGTGGAGCTTTCCTAAAGGCCATATAAAGAAACCTGCCCCATCTAGAAGTGGTCCTTTATGGCCTTTATGCCTTTCCTCCTCCTTCTGGCTTGCAACTAGGACTAGATGACTGAAGCTGCAGCACCATCCTGAACCTTGAGGTTCCTTGAGGATGGAAGCCACATGCTAAGATGGTGGACAGAAATATAGTAGCCTGAGGCCCTTATGTTATCGGAGTGCTTCCGAGCCGACGCAAGGATGCCTACTTCTCTTACATGAGAAATTCATTTTTCTATTTTTGAGCGATTGTTGTTTTAGGACTTTTGGTCCCCAGTCCATAGCCTGTTTGGAATGGGGCCGCACAGCAAGAGGTGAGTGGTGGGCAAACAATTGAAGTTTCATCTGTATTTGCAGCCACTCCCCAGTGCTAGCATCGCCGCCTCAGCTCCACCTTAGATCATCAGGCATTAGAATCTCATAGGAGCAGTGGTCCTTGGTGCCAAAAAGGTTGGGGACTGCTGTTTTGGTTAAATGCTGCCAAACTAATCCTAATTAATGCATTGTCAAATTGATGATTTTATGGCCAAATATATATTCTCTGAGTCTTGTACAATAATCTTTAACAGCATTCTAATAAAATAAAGATGAGGGAGCAGAGATGGAATGGACAAGAGTAAAGATACTTCCCATAGCACTTAAGGGTTACTTTTTAAATCCCATACATTATACGAAGAAGATGATGACTTCACACGATTAGGAATAGGATTTTGAAAACCAATTTACAGAAGGTACAGTGATATTTGGTGAAGTGGTTTGAGTAACCCATTTTACCCTTAGGGCTTTTTATATGAATTTAACAGGAGACATGCTTTGTCTATATTAAGAGGAAAAGAAAATCCATATAAAGTATATTGAATACTCACAATGAATTAACTTCCTCCACGTACATAAATTTCTTTAAACATACACCTGGGATTCTTCGCTACATTTTCATATAAAGAAACTGAGGCTATAGATGTTTAATTGGCTTGCCCTCAGTCATAATGTAAGTATGTAGTAGAGATGGGATTTGAACCTATGTCTCTGTGGCCCCAGAGCTTTTGCCTTTCCCCTTCATACATATAAACTCAGTCTCAAAGCCCAAGATCTGTGTTCCTCATCACATGTCTAAAGATGGTCAGCATATTTATTTTCTTTGACATAAGTGCCTTTATTTTTTCCTTTTCTGGCATTTTGAAAACTTGAGGCCCATTGCTTTAAGTCTATCTTTATTTTTCATGGGCCTTGTTTTCAAACCACAGATTCTTCCTATTCACCAGGTGACAATGGCTCCTTAATACCTCCCTCAACAACTCCGAATAGCTAGAGCCTGTCTTTCCTATGCAAATGAAATGAAGGTGACTCAGTTGAGATTGTGAACCTCTCATCAGACCAACTGGAGAGAGTGGATGACCTGCCCTGGCCACACCCAGTTCTCCTCCCGAGTTTTTCCTATTTACTAAATATTACGTCCTGTGTTCCACCTTCTGTGTTTCCAATCTCAGTGATTGTCATCACCATTCATCCTGTTACCTAAGCCAGAGCCTCTGAATCATTCATAATTCTTCTCTCTCTCTCTCATCATCACATACAGGAAATGCCAAGCCCCCTTTTTCCTTGCTTGTTATGTGTACATTTAATCTACCCTCTATTTCTCATACTGATATTATTGCTAATTTTTCTCCTTGCCTCCAGCCCATTCTACAACTAGAGTGGTCACTTCAAAATGCAAATCCTGTTATGTCACTCTTCTTTTTATTTTAATGTTTATTGAGGTATAGCTTAATAAAGGTATTGACTTAAAGTGAGCTATAACCTAGTCAAGTGTCCAAAACTTAAAAATATGACTTGATATCTTTTTAAATATATATACCAGGTCAAGATATAGAACATTCTGTCACTCCACAAGACTTCTTCACACCCCCATTTGAGTCATACTCCACCCCCTAGGTAACTACTATTCTGACTTTTGTTACTACAGTTTAATTTTGCCCACTTTATTGCATGATTCCACTTCATGTAAGTGGAATCATACAATAAGTTTATGTGTGTGTTACCTTTTCACTAAATGTCTGTGATGGTCATCTAGTATGTGGCATGTTTAAATAGTTCATTCTATGAATAAATCTCAGTTTTTTAATCCTTTTTATTGTTGATGGATATTGGGTTATTTGTAGGTTTTAGGTATTGTGAATAAAGCTGCTATAAATATGTTTGTATATATCTATTGATTAACACTAGCACTCATTTCTGTTGGTAAGTAATCATGAGTGGAATTTCTGGGTCATAGAGTATTAGTAGGTATTGTATATTCCAGAATTCCAGATACTCCACATCATCATAAATGCTTGGTGTTGTCAATCTTTTCAATTTTAACCATTCCAGTGGCTTTTAAAATCTTTCTATGATACCCCACCTAGAAAAAGTCCAAACTCCATATCATGATGGACAGAGTCCTTCATGACCTGACTTTTGCTTATCTGTTCAGTTGTATCTCTAATCACTACTTACCTTGAATTTTAAGCTGTAGTCATACTAAACTACTTGTGGATCCTTGAGTGTTCTTTGGTTGGTTGGTTTTCTTCTGGCCTTTACACACTCTTCTCTTATGCCTTCTTTCCTTTTGGATAAGTCCTTCTCATCCACCAAGTCTCAGTTTAGACAATCCTTTCTAAACTTACCCAACCTCCAAGATTCAGTTAAATGCCCTTCAGTGTGTCTCCAGGATTCCGTGGACCTACTCTTTTCTTAATATGCATCACATTGTAATTTTCTATCTATCTTTTCTTAATATGCATCACATTGCAATTTTCTATCCACTTGTCAATTTTTCTTGAGGGCACAGACTATATCTTGTTCATTTTTGTATCCCCAGTGCTTAGATGAGTATGGGCACATAATAGGTGTTTAATAATTTGTTGAGTTAATGAACAAATTAATGAATGAAATAACAGTAAAAATGGAGTAACTCCAATTATTATTAGGAACTAAATTATCAGCATACTTCAAGATTAATATATTGATTTATAAATTCTTGTGCCTTGGGTTGTGTGCTTTTGACAAGTGATAGTGAGCGGAAAACACAATAAGTACTAAATAATTAATAATTCAATCCATAGAATCAGATAATCTTAAATCTCATCTTATTAAATGCCTCAACTAGTAGGAGGGGATAAGGATTTTTTAAAATACACATGCCTCCAAAGAATCAGTTTTTGCAATTTGTGACTAAGGCAGAACATTAGAATAATCTGTAGAGTTTTAAAACAGTTCTGATGTCCAGAGACCCAACTCTAGAATTTATTATTTGAGCCAGAATTGGTCTTTCTGAGGTTTGCCCACTATAAAACAGAATGGGGCATTAGTCAGAAAGTTTTGGGAAATAAGGTGATTTATTGAAAAGAAACAAGTATAGAAAAGCCAGTAGACAATTGTGTTCATGCTTCTTGAGTGCTGTGAAACTATAGGTCTGTCTTGTTCATACTAAACTATCATTTTCAATGAGAAACCTCCTTCAGTATAGAAAGAAGAGAATCAGGTGGAAAGAAGAGAATCAGACATACAGGTAATATAAACATTTGTTAGCAAAATAAGAAATTTGGCTATCTGTCTGAAATTTTAAGTTTGGTATAGATTTTAATATCTCGAATGTGAATAACCCTTTGAAATGTGTTAAGTACTAAACTTAAGTATGAGCCTCAGAGAACTGGGCCCCAAGGATTCAGATTGAAGCAATGGTTCCTATCGATCTGGTTTATTCTCTCCCCCAGTGGCCTTTATAAATAAAAGGGCCCATAGGATTGAACCCTGTTTAACAGATCTGATCTTAATCTGGATTTTATATGTGGCCTCCCTGATTCTTGAGAGCTAGAAAAAACTGACTCAAGTGTCCTAATTCCACGGTCAGCAAGAATTCAGAGCCCTTTGTAGTTTTTTGCATAGTCTAGAGGGCTAACATCACCTAATCCCTTCTGCATCCTGGGCTTCTGCTTCCTCTGTCCCATTTTCCATTCTGAGTAGGTCCATCTATACATGAAATTCAGTTCCTCCATTGATTTCCACACAAAACCTGGCTCATACATGTAGATTTTATTTAAGACCAGGGGCTTATGGCGGAGAGATTACATCATATAAAACTCATTAAATAACTTTTAAAAGCCGCTTTAGACATTGCTGTTTTTAAAAGGTCTTTTTGGTGACTCTCCCCACTTCCTGATTCAGGGGACGCCTTTCCTGGCCCATGCGGATCCCAGGCTCAGATCCTCCCCATGTTCCCTCTTTCTCCTCTCCTGTCACAACCACCTATTCTCTCATGTCCTACTGTCACCCACCTTCTCCAGATAAACAAATTTCTCTTTGACTAAGGTAGCAAGCTTGGTCCCCTTAGCCCGGCCATCAGCTAACACACGTGCTCTTAGTGTCCCATCTCGCACCCCCAGAGAGTTTCGAGGCATTTTTCCCTCTTTAAGTTTCTTCTCTGAGAAATTTGGGTGTCAGTTGTTAATTGAATATTTTTTCCATTTTATTACAAACATTTGCCAGGGTTAGAGGTGGGCCTTGCTTTCCTCACCCCATCCAAGCTTAGCTACCTGACTGCTTTCTCTCTCCTCTCACGCATGCTCCACTGTGACAGTGGAGAAGGGAGAACAAAGGGAGGGACAGATATGAGAGGACTGTTAAGAGAGGCACTCAGGGGAAGTGAGTGCTGTGGCTTGAGACAGATAAATTTAAACTACAAAAGGAAGGCAGAAATTATATTACTTCTCTTTGCTGCATGTGGCCTCCTATTTTTCCCTCTCACACTTTTCTCAAAGCAGGATTCGTGGGTCTGAAATCTGGGATCTGGTGTCTTGGGTTTGGATAGGTTCTGGCCTGACCTTTACTTTCATTAAAAGTTTGATATTTTGTTCATCGTGGGTTTGTATTAAGTTTTTAATAATAGCTTTATAGAGACATAATTCATGTGCCATAAAATTCATCCTTTTAAAGTGTACCATTCAGTGGCTTTTCAGTATATTGACGGAGTTGTGCAAACATCACCACTATTTAATTTTGGAATATGTTTAACACCCAAAGCATTAATTTTTGTTTTAAAGATATTACTTTAAATTTATTTATCTCGATTACCAAGTTTTTGGACACCTCCTTAAATTCTGTGTCCAAGAAAAGCACCTCACTCATCTTACCCTGGTCTTGGCCCTGCTGGGCTCCACTGGCAGATGAAGCTTGGGGTACTTTCTGCTTTGGTGACTCTACTGGACAAAGGTACTTGTCAGTACAGCAGGTAAAGGTAAAAGCATCTGTTGAAGAAAATAGGACTCATAGTCATTGCCTGCCTGCTCTGAGCCATGCACTTAATATATGCATACTATTTAATTTCTATAACTAAATACAATGGTCAGTACATACTATTTTACAGACGAGGAAGCTGAGACTCAGAGAGGTTAAGAAACTTGCCCCGGGTCACACAGTAAGAGATAGAGCTAATATTTACAGAGAGATTTAATTTTAAATTATAAGTTCTTTCTTGGTTTTTGTTTGTTTGTTTTTTGTTTTTTGTTTTTTGTTTTTTTTTATATACAAGTCTTTTCAATAAACACTTTTTAAAATAAAACTTTTTCCATAATTTGACACATATCCTCAGAGTCCCAGATGTGGAATTAGAGAATGAGAGGGTATTAATTTTTAATGTTGCTTAATTCGTATTTTCATTTGCTTTTCAGTTGGTGGCTTTACAGTCTTAATCAGCCTCTCAGATAGAAAATAGAGGCAGGGATTTGACCCTGAGTCTTCTGATACCACATCCAAAGAGGGATATT
>NW_006431915.1:6046387-6057339 GCF_000325575.1 Pteropus alecto | reverse complement strand
GCTGTGTAAAACTACGTTGCTGTGGTAGTTGTGCCGTTCACTTCAAGGTAGTGAGGAATGTCTCTTCCGAAGCCAGGAAGGACCAAACACCCCCACCCCAATTTATACTCACAGGTGCTGCCCTGAAAACTCCACCGGAGCCCATGTAAGGAGCTAACTCTGAAGAACTATTCTCTGGAAAAAAATAAAAATTATACTTAAAAAAAAAAAAAAAGGAAGCAGGAAGGAAATGATAGATATACTTAAGGTGTTCAGAAAATTATTTTTCTAAGTTCTCTAGCTAAATCTGAAGGCAAAAAGGGTGGGAGGTTTCCTATTTCTTCTAAGAAATAGGTTTCCTAGGCACACAGCTTTATAATTTGAGAAGACCAGAGTCTCTTCCTAGATCAAACATTAATACATTAAAATGCTTACCACTTGATATTTTTAGTCCACTATCTATTATGAACATGTATTTCAAATGTTTCATAAAGGTCATGATCTCTCATCTTTCCGTTTTTATTGAAACTCAGGTAGTGTATTTATTATTTTCTGCATGTCCCATTTTATGTTGCAGTAGATCTTTTTCTTTTTAAAATTAATTTCACAAAGAATGCTTATTTAGTTCAGCTGCTATGTTCAGGCTTGTACAGATGAAGCTAAATAAAATATAGACCCACCTATAAAAGGTTAGTGTCTTAAATGGGTGGATCAAGCAACGAACGTCAAGCTGGCAAAATGCATGCTGATCATATTGCCATTTCACCTTGAGAAGGATTCTTACCCTTTCTGCGTCTTAGATTTCTCTTCTCTAAAATCAGAAAAGACTGCATCAGAGCAGTGTGTCTCAATTATAGGAGGATAGAGGGGCATCTGAGTTACCTAAGGAGCACTGAACCATTCTCCCTTCCTCCTTCTCAATCAAAGTCTAAGGTCCTTTTGTAGTTACTACCCCTTCCCCATTATCTTGAAAGAGAAACACTAGCTAGAGTATCACCGATCTAACATTCTATGGGTCTGCAAATTTCCAAGACAAGGGTCAATAAAATATTAATATTGTGTATAAACAAAGAGGCTGGTATGTCAGCTTCAGGGATGGGGCTCAGACTCAGGGTTGCTAAGAGGGTGACTGCACAAAAGTCTCAGAGTGGACACATCTGTGGTGTAAACTTTTCCCTTGAGTTCTAGGAGAGCACTTTGAAGGCCATGCCCGGATAACTGAGGTTTTTTGGGAAATCTCACTGCCCACTCGTCCTTCAGGCATGACTAACCCAAAGGGAGGGGGCTTAATTTCTTTTATTCACAATCAAATTGCTCTGAGCCAGCACTTAGTGTATCTTCCTGGTACCTGGAGACAATGAAAACAGGATAAGCAGGTCAGACAGAAAACTGTGTAATGGTAACTTGCCTTCCTTTTTTGTAGGGTCTTACTGTCGCCATGGGGCCCATACCACACACATACTAACCAAATATACATACTTGTCATTAACATGTGGTCTACCACCCGCCAACACACTAGAGCTCCATCTAGTACACAAGTACTCTGTTCTAAGGTTTTTTGTTTTTTGTTTTTTGTTTTTTTTTTGAGCAGTGAGCAAAATAAACTTGGGATCAAAGAAAGCAGGAAGGAGCCCTTTCAATGCCGCACTTTCAAGATGACCGAAAAAAGAAGGAACGACGTTCGTGCCAAAAAGGGCCGTGGCCATGTGCAGCCTGTTCGCTGCACCAGCTGTGCCCGATGCCAGCCCAAGGACAAGGCCATTAAGAAGTTCATCATTCGAAACATAGTAAAGGCCACAACCATGAGGGACATTTCCGAAGCGAGTGTCTTCGACGCCTATGTGCTTCCTAAGCTGTGTAAAACTACGTTGCTGTGTGAGTTGTGCCGTTCACTGCAAGGTAGTGAGGAATGGCTCTTCCAAAGCCAGGAAGGACCAAACACCCCCACCCTGATTTCTCTCATTCTCTCCCTCTCTCTCTCATTCTCTTATACCTTATCCAAACAGAACCATATAACCTGTCCATATAAAAACAACTTTTTCAAAAACACATTCTACCCATAAATAGGCATAGATATCCCAAAGTTACCTCTGAAATAAAGCACTCTGTTCCATCTGTTTTAACAAACATTTTGTACAGAATTTATTCTTTAATTAACTCATTCAATAAATATTTATTGAATTCCACTGAGTGCTATGCACTATAGTAGCAACCAGGGAAATAATGGTGAGAATGCCAATCACAATCTCTGCTGCAAAATCTACTAACAATGTCTTCTTTGGGGATATGGAAATTGAATTATGAAAGAGAACTTGAGTAAATCAGAAGAAATTGGTAATGTGAATTGGGAAAGTTATATGATTGTTCAGTAATTCAGGATCCATTAGTCATTTCTTCTCTCTTGTTGAAATGGAAACGAGAGAGGAGGCAAGAGTTGCAGAAGCACAAAACCTGACATTACTTAAGGCCAGGAAACAGTTTTGGTTCCAGAGAAAACTGAAGAGATGCAAGTGGACTCCAAGGAGTTTAGATGGTAGGCATCTCCTGAATGTCTGGGGCAGCCCAGGATGCATGGGTGTCCGTGATGCTAGGGTTCCAAGATAAAATATAGGACATTCAAATAAATTTGAACTTCACCTAGAAAACAAAGCAAAAAAAATAGTATATATTATGCAATATTTGGAACATATATTATAAATTATCCATTACTTAATCTAAAATTTGAATTTAATTGGGCATCCTATATTTTTATTTGCTAAATCTGGCAACCTTACATGATGCCAGTAATAAGTGAAGAAGATAAGAGTCTCCAATTTGTGTAACTGGCTTTTTCAATTGATTAGTAAACAGAAAGGAAGTAAATGGAGTCAAACTGAAGAAGCCAGAGCCTCAGAGATCTCCATTGGGTAGAAAGAGGCAGAAGGAGGAGGTCAGAAACAGTGGACCGACAAGTGGTGATGAAGCTAAAGCCATGACCTAGGGCCCATTCCTGGCATGGAGCCTGTGCTATAGGCCCTACAGTTCAGTTTTATTGCCAAACCAAAATCATTTCAGATTCCATGCATATCTTAATTTAACATTTTGTGCAGATAAAAGTGAAGTGAAAAGGAGCCAGAAGGTATATAGGGTTTCTTAACTGTGCTGACTAATTGCATTTTTGGCTGAGTTCTAGTTCACTTTAGGATTAACCTGTAACCTGAAAATTTATTCTTTTCTAGCAATCAGCATAGCTTACGTTGTTTGTTTGGAAACTCATTTTTATAGCAAAACTTCCCTTTAGAAAACATTAACTGATCTAAGAAGAAAAGGATGTTTTCCGCACCCAAGACTGGCTACACAATTTGTGAAGCTCAGTGTATAATAAAAATCCTCTTGTTTAAAAATTGGTATGGATTTCAAGGACACATTAAACTGAGTATGGAGTCGTTCTAAGTGCAGGGACCTGTACAACAGCACAGATTATATGTCCATAAAGCTGACCTTGTTCATACCTTAGTCATAATAGCAAGATAAATTTGTGTACTTGGAGCTAGAGATGGTGGTGGAAGAGGTTTGGGCTCATTGTAGAACTCATAAGGGCAAATGGAACACAGGTAGAACAGAGATGGGGGCCAATTGAAGCTATTGCTACCTTCCTCTTGAGTTGTTCTCTGGCTTCCATCAACCTTGGAACAGGTGAATTCATCTAGCAGGTCTTCTTGTTTCTTCCCAAGTTTTTTTTTTTGTCACTTTCATCTGACATGGTTTACAGACTCTCTTCTAGTTTTGTTACCTCTCATTGTCCTTCCTTTTCCATCTACCTCACCAGTTCTCCCTTACCATAGAAAATTATGTTTCAAATATGGCATGACAATGCACAGCACAGTATGACAATTCCTTCCTTTGACCTGGGCCCTACTTTTAATTCAGTCTGATAATGTGTTAGCCTTTTCTATAGCTGCTTCATGCTTTGGGCTAATATTCTATCAAAACCCTTCAATCTAGTCTGTGGGCTAATCTAAGTCAGGACTTGAGTTTGTACAAATCGTGTTTAAATTTAACACTTCAAACTTTATATCTGCCTGATTTAAATTTTGGCTTATTGGTTTCATATGAGCATTCCAGCCAATTGAGATCATTGTGGAAACTGATTCTATCATCTATAGTCTTAGCTACACTTCCTGGCTTTGATTCATCAGCAGATTTGGTAATTCTGCTATCTATGTCTTCATAGTACATCCCTGTTTAAAATGCCAAACAGGGCAGGGACAAGGATAGATAGGATCCTCCACAAGAGACTTGCTCCTGAATGACCCGGAGACAATAATCCCATTCCTTTCGGTGTGATTCTGTCAAGCATGGGAGTATGTGAAGAATCACAAGAGAAACTGATTTGACATTCCTTGAGGAGTGAGCAGTCTGAAGAATTATTTCAAACATTTTTTTAAGGAAAACTGTTAGAAACCCAAGTCTCACTAGAAAAAAAATTTAAATGCCCAAGGACATACTGGTAGGCATAAAACATAAATTAAGAAAGAAAAACAATGCAGAGACAAGAGAAAAAGAAATGAACAAAGAGGAAGGATGGGGATCAAAAGGAAGGACAGACAGAAGATCAGAGGGAGAGATGGAGAGAGACCTTAGTTATATCAGTTCTAAAAGTCATGTGACCTCGTCTTAAGATTTATTACTTCCTGCCTCTGAACGCAAAATGAGGCTAACAGCCAATCCTTAAAGAACCTCTCTTGTGAATATAATAACTGGATGTGTGGGCCACATCGGATAAAAATCAGGATTTCCTGAAGCTAATCTAAACTGACTAAGAATTCTTTAAAGGTTGGGTTCTACTTGATACAATCACTCATGCTTCTCTATCTTATGAAATATAGAATTAACATCCTTCTGATTCGAATGAAATATTGCCGGGAAAAACAGCTGAGAACACTTAAGAAATTATTTCCTTGACTTCTGTTAATAACCATCACCCTCAGTAAATAGTAAAAGTAACTCTTAAAAGAAAGTTTCCTCTCCCTGTATTTAAATCTAAGTCACTTCGGATTAAATGACATAGAATCAGATTTTATTCTTGTCAGCTTTTAGAGAACTCTACTAAAGAAGAGGGTTAAAATTAAAGGCTAATTTTATTTTTACTGAAATGCCATCATCAGAATAGGTGACCACATTTATCCACATTTACACATTATGTTCAGCCATACCTCCCATTTACAATTGCAATCACCATGTGCTCTCACTCTTCCATGTTGTTGCTCATGGTGTTTTTTCTGTTTGGAATGCCCTTTTCCCCTTGTCTGCATGGCAAATTGCTACTAATTCTTTAAAGGATAAGTTCAAGCATCACCTCCCTAGAAATATTTACTGATCACTCAGTTGAGCTAAGGGAAATAGACATCCTACCTGGGCTCCTGGATTTAGTAACATAACCTCTCTTTTCCCTACTGGTTAGAGTATTAAAGTCAAGAATGGATTATTGTTCGTCACTAAACTCTCAGCACTTAGCATAGGACCTAGCACTTTGTGAGTGTTCAGTAAATGTTCGTATAAAGAAGAAGACCAGGAAGAAGACAAGAGAGTAAGGAAGAAAAGGAAGGAGATAGGAATAGATTATAAAATCTCATTCTATGGAGTGGCTTTTATAGTATAGCACCTGAAAAGAGTAGGTGACCTTTAAAAGACTCTTATAGTCTTATCATCATCCTAGTCTATCTTTTTATTTACAGGTTTTTATCTATCTGAGCTTTGAATAATGACCCATGATTCAAAGAGAAGACAGATGACCATTTGGCAGAGCTGTGCTACAGTTATTCAAATTGATGAATGTCATCCTGTTAGCTCAAGGAAATCTTCAAATTTCTGATGAATATTCAAGTGCATGTTGTGATATTTATAACCTGTATGTTATCGTGAAAAAAAGAGCGTGAAGGTTATGGTAGTTTAAAGTAACATAAGGTAATTTCTAAATATATAATGAGGTAACTGAGACTAACAAAGCAATTCCTCATCAGAGAAATAAAGCTCTATTTTAACAGAGGGAATGTGGAATATGATGAACTTCTGAGGAGTAGTTTCAACCAAAAGCCAAAGATATGCCACTCGAGTTCATTGGCATTTCTTAGACTCTGCCTCTTCCTAATCTAAATGTAGCATATACTCTCTTAGAAGTTGATACTCAGAAGGAGAGGTTGGAACATCCGTAGAGTGGTGCACTTTGGCTCCCAGAGAAATAGTAAAGACCTTCTCTAACAAGCGTTTTGAGAGCCTTTCTTTCAGTAAATATGGCTGCACATTGTTTTTAAGTTGTTCTTCAATTATGCAAAAATATAAGAATTTCTAATAAAGGCCCAGAGTGACACTCATTTCCTAATCAATCATAAGACTAGGGAATTTTCTCTGCATTCCACATCTGGAGAATGAGATTAAATTCAGAGTGATAATATCTGGATTTTCACTGAAATGAGTTTAAAATAAATGTGTTAATATGCCCAAACTTAAAGGCCCTTTGGAGAAAATCACTAGAAAGAAAATACTCAAGGACATCCTTCACTCCATCCAATGTAATGCGTAGTCATATGCCTTTGATGTGTCAGAGTAAGGAAGAAAGTTGGATATCAAAGACCGATCTCTTTCCTAAAGATACACGTGTGCATCTCCACACCTCTTATTTTACATTTCTACTGGAATGGCCCATCAAACTCTGCATTTTAAATCTAAAATCCCAATTCCTAATTCCAATTTCTAAAAATATTTTCCCCTTTTCTGACTTTCTTACTTATATCAATGGTGCCTCTGAATAAATGCTCAAAGAAGATATTTCCCAAGTAAAGCAATGGCCCAGCAAACCTCTCTGGTGTAGAGCTTCTGAAGTGCAGGTAGAGAGGGAGACATTAATGAAACCAGAGAGTTAACCGATGGAGTAAAGTATATGAGGAGGTGAAGAGGGATACATTTCAGAGCACAGGTAGCTTTGGCTTTAGATTAGGTTTGGATCAGAGAATTAGCTTTCGATCAGAGGAAGGAGGAAAGGATATGAACAGATGATGGTAATTTTATGCAATGGAGATGAGGAACGAAGATTTAAGGTATTCTTTAATACTTTTAATTTTCTCTCTAAGGTATTAAATGAGGTCATCTTGTCAGAGTGAAGAGGTATGATGGGACACATAAAGGGTAGAGACTTTGAAGAGAATAGAGAAGTTTGAAATAATCGCTATGAGGAGTAGAAGAGAGAGCTGATCAGCTGCTTTTCCAGGTGGGTTAGATAAAAGGTTAAGGGACAAAAGAACAGACAGTTTTGTCACACAGTGATTGACCCGAAGAGCTAAGAATTTAGGTTGGATGGGACAGAGACAAATAGACGGGAAGAAAATGGTCTAGAAGGAGCAAGGAGTGAGAGAAATAGAAGACTGTAGCCAGAGAGTAGGATACTAAAGTTTAAGATTCTGGAGGTGGAGTAATTTGGGGCAGTTGACAAGATGCAAGATTTGTCTAGGAATGGGGCTGACTAAAGTTACATGAAGGTCATGGGTTGAGGTCAAGAAGTTGTTGAATAGGTCATCCACAGAGATACCATGGTCGTCATCCATGGTGATTTTGGGACTGGAGGTGGATCAGGTGCCAGAGGTAAATGTGAGGGAGGGACCAGGAAGATAGTCGTTTAAGTCAAGGAAGGGAGCTGTGGTATAGCCTAGTGACCTGAAATGTATCAGAGAAAAAATTTTTACTTGAGTGTGTCAGAGTAATAGTTGATAAATGACGATGGGATGTAAGAATGCTTCCAACTCTTCTGGGTCCTATGGTCGAATGTATATGGAAAAGGCAGTAGGGGAAATGGTGTCCTTAGGGGAGAATCTATGTCATTTATGTCAAGAGGAAGAGGTCAAAGATATATATGCATAGGACTTTAGTTATCATGGTCCAGGGGTGGGAGTGAGGGGAAAGTGGGAAGCTGGAAGTGGCAGTAGAATATGTGGATCACTTCCTCCAGGGAACTTTTCCTCCCTGATCCAGTTTTTGTTTGTCCATTATTCTTGGCACTTCAAAACATTAATGTCTTCAAATACAGAAACTGAAGGGCATCCCTCAATATTCAGATTATCTGAGTCATTATAGAATGCTGCCTTCCAGGCAGCCTCCTAGATTCTGATGCGGTTACACACTTCCCTGAATCCAGACAGTGTGACTATCCCAGCTTTCTTCAGCTGGTCTAGCAAGTTGAGAATGATCAGGAGTGGGTAGTTATTGCATGCTCTGACTGCCAAGAAGCCTTAAGCTTTAGTAATCCTAATACATCCTGATTCCTGCTCTTTTTTCCCCCCATGGCAAGATAAACCGAAAGCCAGAGGAACCCTTAACAACAGATTCTATCCTGTGTAATTTCTAAGGACTCAGGCCTTCAGCACCAAAGGCAAGCATACTCTTAGGATTTAGGCATGAAGTCAGAGCCCAGGGCAGCTCTTTTGTCTTTTCTTCCAAGAAATCTGCTCAATCAGGTACTTCAAGTCCTGATGGAGCTATTTGGTCACTAATACAAGTTGCATATATTGTTCACAGCAGCAAACTGAAGCCAAGGCCATGGTCTACAAGTTCCAGGGCATGGTTGGGTCATGACCATCAAACCAACAATGCAAAGATGGCTGGTGATCATGAATTCACAGCCATTCCTACCTTAATGTGCTTAGGTGTCTCACCTGGCAGAGAGAGGGACTTGAGCTCTCTTATACAATCACATGGGAGATCGATAGGCAGAAAACTGCCTTCACATTGAATAGCTTCCATCTGCTATCTATAGTCTTTCTTTCCAGTTAAAATAGAAGTCTTAAGGTAAGGTTTCTAGGAAATGCAGCTAGGTATATCTGAAATGAATGGTTCAAGTTCTAGATACTGTCTCCTCCCCACCTACCCTGTTCTACTGCAGTTAACTAGGCCATTCTCAGCTTTGTTCCAAGATATGACAACTTATCATGTGGACATCATTATCATTGTTAATAATAGACATTTATGAGAACTTATATACCAGACACTTTGTATATATTGACTCATTTAATCATTTCAACAACCTTACTAGGTTGGCCCTACTGGCCCCATTTTTTAGATACAGAAACTGAGAAGTAAACAATACCCAGGGTCACAAAGCTAGTAAGTAGCAGAGTCAGTCTTCAAAAGCAAAGTCTGAACATAAAGACCTTGCTGTTAACCCGTACATTATACAAACTCTCTTCTTTCATACAGATAGGAACAGTGTGTGGTCATTGCAGATTGTACATTTCATTAAAAGAGAACTCTCCACAGATAGTAAGGGCCACCTAAGCGAGGGGGTAAAATTATTCAGGCAGTGGCTGGGTAACGGGACAACATGATGGGGCTTCAATTCATGGATGGATGATGGAAGACAATCAATGTTAGAGAGCGCTGTGTTTGAAACTTAAGACTTCCCAATGCCATTTGAGTGGATCCATTGGATGCTACCCTCTTCCACACACACATGTAAGACTAACAGCATAAGTGGAGGCACACATTGCTTCAGAGAGAAAAATATATGTTTTTGTCATCTTATGAGACATCTCTTCAGATGAAATTCATAATAAAAAAAAAATGACAGGGCTGCGATTTCAAGCCACAGATAGTCAAGTGCCTGAACTTATGTCCTTAGCCACTCCTCCAGGACACAAAATTCTAAGTCTTTACTGGCATGTATACTCTGGTGAGGGGTGGGAAGGGTAGAAGAGAAGAAGAGTATAGAAGTCATGCATCAGTCAGGTCCTGTGCTACGTGCTTTTTAGACAACATCTCATTTTATTCTCACAGCAACTCCATTATATAAGCATTATCTCCACTTTACAGATTAAGAAATCAGGAATCAGTCGCATAACTAATAAGGGATGGAACCAGGACTTCAAAGCTCCTGGGTTTTTAAAAAAATTTTAATTAGTTTCAAGTATATAGTTCATAAAATGGTACCCCCCAATTGCTCCCTCCCTCCCCTGACCCTCCACCTAGCCAACATATTCATTCTAATTGTATTCCCTATGCCGTGCTCCCCATCCCCATGTCCATCCATCATCTACTAATTTGTACTTCTTTAACCTTTCACCCCATTCTCCCAGCCCCCCAAACTCCCCTCCCTTCTGTCCACCAAATTGTCCACTATATTTGTGAGTCTGTTTTTGATTAGTTTGTTTTTTGTATCCCTTAGATTCTGCATATAAGTGAAATCATATAGTGTTTGTCTTTCGCAGGCCGACTTAAAAACCTTCTAGGCCCATCAAAGCAATGTTTTTCCATCCCCTTCCTTTAAGTCTTTTAATCAGAAGTGAGTCTCTTATAGGCAACATGTAGGGGTCTTGTTTTCCTTTCCATTCATCCACTCTTTTAGTTGGGGCACTTAATTCTTTTCCATTTGAGGTATTTATTGATAGAAATATAGTTGTTACCATTCTTTATTCCTGTTTTTGATACATGTTTTTTCTTCTTAAAGAAGTCCCTCCAAAATTTTCTGTAATACTGGCTTGGCGTTGATAAATTCCTTTAGCTTATTTTTGTCTGGGAACCTCTTTATCTGTCCTTCGACTCTAAATGATAGCATTGCTGGATAATGTATTTTTGGTTGTAGATCCTGGGTTTCCATACTTTAAATATTTTATGTCAAGCCCTTTTGTCCTGTAGAGTTTTTTTTGAGAAATCAGCTGCCAGTCTAATGGGAGCTCCTTGTAGGTAACTAAATTAACTGCTTTTCTCTTGATGCTTATAAGATTCTTTCTTTGTATTTCAACTTTGGCATTTTAATTATGATGTGTCTTGGTGTGGGCCTCTCTGGATTCATAAATTTTGGGACTCTCTGAGCTTCCTGGGTTGTACGTCTATTTCCTTCACTGAGTTAGGAAACCTATTCTTCAAATAGGTTTTCAACTTCTTGCTGTTCTTCTCTTTCTAGTACCCCTAGAATGCTAATGTTGTTATATTTGATGTTATTCGATAAG
>NW_006431915.1:6036220-6046057 GCF_000325575.1 Pteropus alecto | reverse complement strand
GGGAGGGATCAAGAGGGAACAATGGACACCGCTGGAACCTTTGCGCAGAGCAAGTCTCTCCTCAGCCCTCACTCCGACAATGTCTCCCTGCAAGTCCCTGGTGCCCCCTGTGTGCAGCTCAATCAGCACTGGTGACAATCAGCTCAATCTGTCACTGGAAAAATCCACTTGCTGATGCGGCCGCTTTAAGAGGCCTCCACCGCTGCTGCAGCCTCCATCTCAGCTGCTCGAGATAGGGTCGCCCCACGTCCTCGCCCCGTCCCACCCTCTGCCATTGCAGGGTGCTTCCTTGGATTTCTCCCTAGTTGTATGGCCTGTGCATCAAGATCCCCGGTGATTTTTCCTTACTGCTGCTCCTTGTTTCCATCACAACCCCTACCTGTTCACCAGAGGGATGAACAGAACCTCCATCATCCACGCTATTTTGGTTCTTCTTCAAAGCTTCTGGTTTTTACTGTAGCATCCTGCACACTCATGTACAAGTGGGAGGCGTGGTGACTTCAACAAGGGCTTAAAGAACAAAAGGAGATGAAGATAAAGTAGGTACAGTAATATTTATAATGCCAATGGCAATTTTATCCTTGAATCGCTTGGCATGAACTGAATAAGGGGAGAAACACAAGGCTCTGTGCTTTCCAACCATATCTTCCCTCCCAATCTAGATGCAGGCCCCACAAGGCTACAAACCAGGGCTTGCTGCCAAGTTGCTTTTATGCTGTTATGCTTCTAACCTTCGGAAGCTAAATTAGGTATAACCACGGCCTGAGAGAACAATAAAGACCCAGTTGTCTTATTGTAGAGATCAAAAGATTGAAGCTCAGAGAGATAAGGACTAATTCAAGAGCAGGCGTAGAGTTAGGATCAAAGCCATAAGTGATCTTTACTCCAACAAGAATTTTTTTAAGTCACAATAAGATTGGCCCTGAGAAATGAGCGGTTTTTATACCACCTCTCCTTAAATCCTTAGCATTCATGTCCAATTGCATCTTTCTGAGGATTCTCTAGAAATTTCCCATATGAAAATGTCGGTGAGGATGAAGGGAATATGTTTGCATTCAGGAGAGAGATTTATTTGAGAGAGAAACATCAGTAGGACTAATGTGAGGACTGACTGGGTAGAAACCAGAGGACTCATTACAAAGTCTGAATCCCAAGGTAGAGATGTATCAGGAGCTTCAAAGCAAAAATAAAAACAAACAAACAAAGAAAACCCGTGGTCCCAGGCTGTTCCAAAGCAGGGGACCTGCTGTGGATGGTGATGTCCATTCTGTACCTTGTAAAGCCTGTGCCTCTCCATGCAGCCTGTGGTCCCACTCTGGTTTATAACTTCTGACCTTTGACCTTCCCACAGAAGGACAACAATCAGAGAACACAGATCTACTTCCAACGAAATACAATACTTTTTGTGGGAATGAGAAAAATGTGAATGTCCTCTGCACCCCTAGTCTCATGGCTTAGTGAGCAGAGCATGGGCCAGATTTTTGCTCTGACTCACCTCCACCAGGTACTCCTAGGCACAGCCCAACTTGCACAACCATACTGTGCAGTGGCTCTTTCTGTTCCTCCTTCCAAGAGCCCAGAGACTTGCATCCATTGTACTTACGACTGCCCACAGAATCTTACCAACCAAATCAGATGTGGGTATAGGAGAGGGTGTTACTCAAGCAGATGCAACTCTGATGGGAAAGGTTCAATTTTAATTGCAGTTCCTTCCGCTTATTTCTGAGTCAGAGTCTGACAAAAACCCACTTCACCTCCTGATGCTGGAGTCTTTCAGACTTTCCTAAATTTAAAGCTGGTATATTATTCTTAGCATTTTTTTATTGGAGCAGTGTCTGGTACACATAACTCAAAGGATGTCTGGTGAGTGAATGAAGGAAAAAGGAAAGAAGGAAAAGAGGAAGGGAGGGAGGAGCAGAGATGGAGAATCCTCTGTGACAAAGAGCATGTCTATGTGATGAAAAATATAGAATTCCGGGATCAGCCTTCGACCACACTGTATTCAGACAGCTGATGTATGATTAACTGGGCTAAATTGTATGTCTAGGTGACAATGATCTATGTATGTCTCTCTCCCTACCCCTGGACTGCAGGTGTGTAATTGCCAGACAATACTTTAGTGGATGTGTTTGGCATCTAAGAGATAAGAACACATTACTTAATAATATGCTTTATTTACATGAGGCTTTGCTTAACTAGTGAGCACTTATGGCTTCCTGAAAGGTAGGTTCCTCCCTAACGCATGGGACACTCTCAACCACAGCATCAACCACTGAGTGGAGGGAATCTTTAGGATCAGTGCTGCCAGACCTGATGATGAGATATCTGGAAAACCCATTTCATGGGCAGAATAATATGCTGAGAGAGTACAGAAGAGAGACTCTTCACAGAAAGTTGAAGGCAGGTCAATGGCAGTGTCCAGCCCTGAGGAAAAGGAGTGAAGGCATTGTTGACATGCCATTCTAGGGAAATCAGAGGGTTGACTCTTGACAAAGTTCTAGTGCTTTGGCTTGCGTGGTGACAAAATTGAGTTCTTGCTCATCGCATCATTGGCACTATCATAATCATTATCAACAATAAGACCAATGTCAGTAAATATTTATTGGGTGCCTTCTCTGTAAAATTGTCAACAAGATCTTTGGGCTTAGGTTCTGAAAGCCCTGCTTTTCTTAAAAACTCTTAAAGAGAGACTTAAACATTAGAAATATTATCAATTTAAGATTTAGATATTAGTCTATGGCCATGCCACCCTGAACAAGCCCGATCCCCTCTGATCTTGGAAGCTAAGCAGGGTCAGGCCTGGTTAGTACTTGGATAGGAGACCACCTAGGAAGACCAGATGCTGTACATGTGAAAAATAAGAGATTGTAAGCTGACAAGTTCCTTGCAATCTGTGAGATCAACCAAGGTTGCCTTGCCTAAAAAAAAAAAAAAAAATTTAGAGATTAAAGCAGATGAGTTTCCATAGACTCTGTGAATAACAAAGAAAACCTATGCCCCAAATTTAAAAGGTTTCAGAGAAAAGTAAGTCTCCAAATTCCTATTCTTTATAAGAAATTTTACCTGAGGACAAGAGGAGTGTTCTAGTGGAATAATGAAAACTCTAGTCAAAATTTTTGCAATGATACATATTTTCTGGCCAGGGTTCTGCACATCAAGGGATAAAATCCTAATGACTTATTAAGTGCTGCCCTGCCTGGCAAGGAAGCAGAAATTTAGATATGCCAATTAAGACAGGAAGGACCCAATACCACTGGCCTCAATGTTAGCTGCTGTGAGAATTTGTGGTTGTAATCCACAGTGGGTAAAACCAAAATTCCATTGTCAAAGCTAATACCAAAAAATACTCAGAAACCCCATGGCAGTATGGTTCCTCTCAAGCCACACACCCAATGACTCCAGTATACACCCCTAATAATGTGTTTGGGCTGTACAGATTCTTCTTAATAGGAAAATGCAGAGGCTCAGGCCCAAAGAGTAAGAGTTCTTTCATGGTACAGTTCCTATATTTAAACTGCATTTTAATTTTGCTTTTACTGAAGTGCTTTATGGATATAGAAACATATCGAATAGTTCTACTTATGAAAAGAAACAATAGTCTCCCACACCACCCCCACTCGATTCTCAGTTCTGTTCTTAGGAGGCAGCCTCTTCTAAGAGTTGAGTACTTTTATAATTTATCTCCATCATGTTATATATACATTCTTATATCTCTGTTTCTTGATTTATCAATTTTAGGCATTATCTATCGACTGCCATTTATGGAAGTTAAAGATTTGGTTCACCATTCCCTCGGATAATTCTATATTATTATTTTTAGTTCTTTTATTGATTGTATGTTTAAACAACATGCTTAAACCTCATTTCTTATTCCACCAACTTTTGACAGGGTCTCTTGACTCCCTACGAGAATTATGTGAGAATGGTAATTCTCATACACTTTCTTCCCCCTTCCATGTGCCACCACTGTCCGCACATTTTAATTTGACTTCATCAAGTTACTGACATACATTCTGCCTGCAACTAAAACCAAGACTTCTTCTTCTTCTTCTTTTTTGAGGTGAATTTAAAAGTTTCAAACCAATCAACATTTACATTGGTATGGTAGTGTAACTATTGTCCAATACTGGACCAGGTGGCATATTAGGATTACATTTTCTCCTCTAATGTCATGATCATTTTGTTTAAAACAAATTGTTCTTAACATCAAGGTCAAATTAAGGCACCTATTTTCTTACACTATCAACCATGTAAAAAGTATGCTACGTTTTAAATTGTTTATTATTTGCCCAAAATCATATTTGTCTTATATTATTAATATTGCTATCCCAGCTTCTACAGGGTTAGTATTTAAATGACCTATTTCTATGCATCTATTTCCATCCTTTGGGGTAGTTTTTAGAGGTGTCTCTCAGACACATAGAGCTAGGTTTTTGAAAACCCAATTTCATAATTTTCATACTTATTTAGGTGAGTTTAATTCATTTACAAGTTTTATAATTTTAACTTAATTCTACCATTTTAATTTATGTTTTATGTTTACTATTTTTTTCCTATCCTTCTTAATGCTTCTCCTGGAATTTCTAATGGCTTTTCTTTCTTCTCCATTTATTTGTATTTACATTTTCCTCAAATTTCCTCAAAAAGTTGTCAAAAATACTTTCTTTACTATCAGGTTCCCTTCATTTCCATACACTTTCCTCCAAGAGCTCTTAATTTCCAGCTTCAGTGTGGAATAGTTGCTCTATAGATTTTCTAATTAGCTTTATCCAGGAAATTCTTTCCACCGTTTTCTTGAGTTAGAGTGGTACACTATTTTCTGGACTTTATGTCACAACTTTCTTGGTCTGTTCTCTAATTTTTGGGGGGTACATCCTCAAGTAAGTTCTAAGAACTAGTGTTTGGTAGGTAAAATTTTAGTCTTTCTGTGAAAAGATATGTTTCTTCTTTTAACTTTGATTAATAGTTTGTTTAGTGTTATAGATTGAAAATAATCTTTTTTCAGTACTTGAGAATTCTGGCAGGACTTTATATGGAGGAACATGTTTTGGAAGATGTCCCATGGACATTCAGGATTGGAAATGGGTGAGGAGTTCCTTAAGCCTTTGGAGGTCTTTGCATGTGGTTCAGGTGTCATTAGTGTTATACATTAGAAGGTGCCAAGTCAGGATAAAAATGTCTCTGTGAGGAGTTCAGGGTTTTGGATAGCCTGGAGAGGTTGGCTACGTCCATTTTAAGACAAAGACAAAACCTGGAGATGGGCTTCTCTGCCCTGGATTTAAGTGGCTGTTCCTAGTTAGAACAGTTTCCCTCTGAAGTCTGCATTTTGGGGGGCCAGCTCTGAATGGGGGGGCCAGGGGAGGGATCATGATCATAATTTTATGATCATGATCATGATCATAATCTTTCATGCTTCCTATACCAGACAGTGCCCAGTCATCACCAGGGCCAGACTGCTGAGATATCACGGGGCAGAGGAAGAGAGGAATAGAGAAGTGTCTGTACTTTCATTTCCCTTGTTTGTGAGACAAGTTATTAACTATGTGTTGGCCCAGTGCCCACTGGACAGAAACAAAAAGTTGAGCCGTTTTATATGACATGAGATAAATCTCTAGGTCCATCTCAGTTGCTTTACTCTCGCTCCCTGAGGTTTAGCCTTCATGCTTCTAAGGCACCTTGAAAACCATTAACTCTCATTCCCACATGATGTCACTGTGGAAGTCACAGTCATTTGTCTCCTCTATGAATAGGATAACCCTATACCAGGGGGATAGAAGTAAAGCTTCCAATAGTACAGGGCGTGGGGAAGGCTTGGGATGGTGGGAGTTTTTCATGGCTTTAAGATGGCATTACTTAATATGTTCTCTTTTATGATGTGATTTGGATAGAATACGGGGTATAAATTGCCCATTAGACTAATCAACCCCAAGATATGCTGCATGCTTTCCATAATTTTGAGAAAGCCCTGTTTCAAGACTGTTGTTAACTTGTTAAGTAAGTATCATGTGGAAGCCTTATTTGTTTATGTAGACCAGTAATCAACATGCAAGTCCTCAAACACAGATCTAATGGTAATCCAGTCCTTATTATATCGCATTCAGGAATATCCCTGTCAGTATGAAGCTAATTTTTTGGAGTATATAAGGAAGTTGTCCCAATAACAATAAGCAACGTAGTGTCGTGATTCACACTTAAGCTGTGAAGTCACATTTTCAGATTCTTCCTAGCTCTGTTACATACTAGCTGTGTGACCTGGAACAAGTTATCTGCCTTAATTAACCTTCAGTTTCCTTTTTTCAAAATGTGACTAATAGTAGTAATTACCTCATAGATTTGTTGTGACGCCTAAATGAGATAATCATGGAAAGTACTCAGCACAGTGCCAGCATGGAATAAGTAAATAATACAGATTAGCGATTATTAAGAGCTATTAGTCCTTATCATTAACCACCAGAAGATGGTACTAGGAGGGTTATCTAATAGTCCAAATTGTGTGAATGTGTACTCGAAGGCTAAGGTATAACACAAGACCCAGAGAGCCATATTTGTTCATTGCTTTAATTATAGGTACCCCAAAGATCCAGCTCCATGAACACACACGTTCGGGGGTTGGTCCAGAGGTTGACCATCAGTGAAACTGTGTGGCCATCTCAGATAGTGAGTCCAAAGAAGCTGCAGTAATCTTAAGCCGAGTTGAACTCCCTGTTCCTCACAGAACAGCTCCAAGATTGCCACAGATTTGAGGAGTGCCTTAGTTTTAGGATTGGAAAAGGCGCATAGCAATGTAATGGGAATACATTTCACAGTCATACATAGTCATGAATGAAAAATCAAAAGATTTCCTCACAGTTCAACTTACTTTAGCTCTGGAGTCCTTATTTCACTGATGATGGGAAACCAAACCCTGTAATCCAAAGTAATCTTGGTAATTTAAAATTTAAACTCAATCTTTTTTATATAAATGGTCTAGTATTTTCTTCCTTTGCTGCTTTCTGTCCCTTTTTAGTCTAAGTTCTGAATTATCTAGGCCCTGGGTGGTCTATCATCCTGACTTTGGGGCAGAGGAATATGGTTCACCATCATCAAACCACCTGGTGGCTTCTGCTGAGAAAAGCAATCCATCTCCCTTGTTCTGGTTGCTTATTACCGCTATAGCCATGGTGAAATGTCCGACTTGCAAAGTCACCAAAACTTCATAAGTCATTCTATAGCCTCCTTGTCCTGACCTCTCCAAGTCCTCTGGCTTCATTTTTAGTCATATCTATCCTAATGTGGGCATGGGAACTTTTTATTCCTCTTTGATTTGAAAAAAATGTGGCAAAATATACATCACATCAAAACTTCCATTTTAACCATCTTTAAGTGTACAATTCAGTGGCATTATCACATTATTGTTCATATCCACATTGATGTGCAACTATCACCACTACCTACCTCCACAACTTTTTCCTCATCCAAAACTGAAACTCAATACCTATTATACAATAATTCCCTATTCTCCCCACTCCCAAGACCCTGGTAACCACTATTCTACTTTCTATTTATTCAACTATTCTAAATATCTCATATAAGTGGAATCATATAGTGTTCGTCCTTTTGCATTTAGCTATTTCACTTAGCATATTGTTTTATGTTTATTACTATTTTAGCGTGTATCCAAATTTTATTCCTTTTTAAGGCTAAATAATATTCTGTTGTATGTATATACCACATTTATTTATCTATTCATTTTTCAGGTCATTTGGGTTGTTTCTATCTTTTGGCCATTGTAAATAATACGGCAATGAAGATAGTTATATGGTTTGAGTTTATGGATGAAAAAGAGGTTCTATGGAGAGTAATCTGATCCTAAATTCCTAAATATGCAGGTCATAGTTGATAGTAACACCCCAGGCACAAAACTTCCATTGGCAAAAGGCTTATCTGTGCCTTAAACAAGCCTTGTTATTTGTTTCTGTGCATCTAGGTTAATACACCTTTGAAACGCCTCTTTTCGGACTCCTTCTAAAGAATTGACCACCCTCAGGAGAGCACATAATCTCATTAACTATCCTATAAGCTGTTCCCCACCTTGCTTTCACCCACCTTCATGTAATCTTCCTTACATTCTCTCAATTCCAAATATATAAAAGGAGCCACAAATTGTCATTTCTTGGAAGCATTTGTCTCAATCTGTTGAGATTTTGCTTCCAGGCACATTCTCTGTTTAACTCGAATAAACTCTTATAAAAATTCTCTACAGGTTTGGATGTTTCTTATGTCAACAAGTTCCTGCTTTTAATTCTTTTGGGTATATAGCTAGAAGTGAAATTGCTGGATCATATGCTAATTCTATGTTTAATTTTTTTTTGAGGAACTGTCAATTGTGGCAAAGGAACTTTTGAAAGTTTTCTCATACCATGCACAGGTGTGCAGGACTTCGAGAAGCCACCTCAGGCCCATCTATCTGGTTCCCTCATTTAGCCAGTGCTCCTCCTCCATTCAGATGCCTCTCCTAGTGACTGAGCCTTCACCACAAGGTGTGCCATTTTACCAGGCAACACTCTGGGGAGTCTGATGATGGTTCTCCTGCCCCAAAAGTTCCCGAAATGTCCGCAGAATAGCTGATGTATTCCTTCAATATCCCTCTTGGAACTCAGGCTGAACAGTGTAAAGGATAGAAACTAGACCTACAAAGGCAAGTTCTTTTCATGTTCCCTCCAATTTTCTTTCTCCTGCCAAGTCCTGGGAATTTTACTTCCTTTTGGCTAGGAAAACTGCTCTTACATCATCCTATATTGTTCCAAAGTCTGATAATTATGGTATAAACTTTATCTTTGGATTTTGGCGTTTAATTTTCGAAGCCAAGCTTCTTAACTTAAAAATACTTTTACTTTCAAACAGCCCAACTCTTGCAATTTAAAAGTCTGCTTATAAGCCTACTATCTCTGCTATCAATTTCAAGAGCCTGATTTAGAATTCAAAGCCAAGAATCTGACTTTTTGTGCTTGGCTATATAGTCCTTCCCCTCTAGGGCAGTACCTGTAGAAGCTATTGCTGCCACCCAATATCTTGTTCAAGAATGCTAGGAAGAGGGTAGCTTGTTCAAGAAAGCACAAGGGTCAAAAATTTCAATATTTCAAAGTATTTTATAGCTGTTAACTTGGCTGTAGCTGAGATAATGGATGCAAATCTGTTATTTGAAGTTTCTGGGGGCTATGAAATCAGTCAGCCAGAGAAGACCTGAGATAGTTTCTCAAAACCAGAGTATAATAGAACATCAGAGAGCTCATGGAGCCGAGAACTCAAAAGAACAGGATACTCAAACATCCTGGGAGTATCTTGGTATTTGCCCAGGATCATGGAATGATTCTGGGATGATCCTGGGCAAATACCAGCATTGAGATCTGGTACTGGTGACTGATTTTGACATAATCTCTATGGGCTGACTAAATTGAAAGGGCCAGGAACAGGGTAACACAAATAGCATAGCATGGAAATGAACCACCTTACATCCTAAAGTGTTCCTGATACCCCTGTGTATAGTATCTTAGCCTGAAGTATCCCCAAAGGGACTCAGCAGGACCATGTACTTTTGATGCACTTATCCTTTTATTAATCTAAAAGTACTTATGACAGATGACATAATTCTCAATATAGAAAGCCTAAAGACTACATAAGAACACTACTAGAAACAATAAGCAAATACAGTAAAGTCTCTGGATACAAAATCAACGTTCAAAAATCCATAGCTTTTCTATACTCTAATAATGAAGTGTCAGAAAAAGAAGTGGAAAAAAATAATTCCTTTTGCAATTGCAAGAAAAAGAATAAAATACCTAAGAATAAATTTAACAA
>NW_006431915.1:5977894-6035204 GCF_000325575.1 Pteropus alecto | reverse complement strand
ACACTGCTGATGGAATTGCAAATTGGTACAGCCACTATGGAAACAGTATGGAGGTTCCTCAAAAAACTAAGAATTGACCTACCATATGATCCAGCAATCCCTCTATTGGGTATTTACCCAAAGACTTGAAAACTCATATTCAAAAAGATATTTGCACACCAATGTTCATAGCAGCATTATTCACAGTGGCCAGGACATGGAAGCAACTAAAGTGTCCTATGATAGACAATTGGCTAAAGAAGCTGTGGTACATATGTACAATGGAATATTACTCAGCCATAAGAAGACATGAAATAGTGCCATTTGCAACAATATGGATAGATCTTGAAATAATCACACTAAGCGAAATAAGCCATATAGAAAAGGTTGAAAATCACATGATATCACATATGTGGGATATAAACCTAAAAGCAACAAATGAACAGAACAAACAAACAGAGACCCATGGACATGGACAATGGACTAGTGGTTACCAGAAGGAAGGGAGAAGGGGGGAGGGGGAAAATAAAAAAATAAAATGTGTAAAAAATTATGTATATATAGTATGAAAAATAAATTTAAAAAATAAATAAATTATGTTTTAGTTGTCAAAAAAATATTGAAAAATTTTTTAAAAAGTACTTATGACAGAGAAGTCATTGCTTATGGAACACATTTCCTCAATAGATTTTGTGTGTATGTGTGTGTATGTGTGTGTGTGTAATAGATAAAGATAGATGGAGAGGAAAGTAGGGAGGGGAGAAGGAGAGAAAGAGAGGGAGAGAGACAGTTAGTTTTAAATACAATTTGTTTTGTTTGTTTATTATACATACCAAGGAGCAACAACAAAGCCTACTCTGAATCCCACAGGCACAGCTATGGAAAAGAACCATAAAATTGTTGAAGGTGTAAGGGAGAAAGAAACTTCCCTTTACCTCCAAGATTCTTTTGGCTAGTCTAATAATCAAATAGACATGAGACAGATTAGCAAGAGAAAATGACCAAATTTAATTACATATGTATGTATAGGAATCCCACATACATAAGAGAGTCAGAGACCCCACATACATGAAAGGTTTTAAGACAGGAAAATTGAGGTATATATGACATTCTTAGTTAAAGATCACTTTGGGGCTTCAGAGGAGAGGAAGGTCATTGCAGGACAATAAGAAGGGCAGATGTTCAGTAATTAGAAGTTTGTCCTGCCCTATAGATAGGTCACAAAAGGTTATCTCTGATAATCACTTATTTGGCAAAGCCCCAAATTCAAATTCTTCTAGGTAGTTAAGGGGGGCAGGGAGAAAAAAGTTTCTCTTGGACCTGCAGGGACTTGATTGCCTTAGCTCAAAACAATCTGCGTACTATAGAGGCACATCTTGGGTGATTCGTTCTGAACCTCCACGAAGGTCAACATTCGTTGATTGAACAAGATGTTGTGATTTGAGATTCGGGGTTCATTGAATTCTAATCTTCATCCTTGCCTTTAACTAGATATGACTTTGGCTAGGTCATGTCTCTTTCTGTGTTCATGTTCTTCCATCACTTGCAAAGTGTGGTTATTTATAAGGATAACCTCACTCCCAAAGTGTTTTGTGGTTGTTGACTATTGTAACGAGTGAGTCTTTAGTACTAAGAATTATCAGCATCAACCAGCCATACTCTTTACTGGTAATCGTGTGGGTGGGAATGTAAATATCACATATCAGTTTTTTTGCAAGGAAATCAGGTAAGGGTTACTCTCTTTTAACAAATGCCAGTTCAGAAGAAATAAATGTTTCTGGCATTCTGCAGACATTTAGATACCTCTCCATAAATTCCCCTCTTAGAAATACATACTCTTAAACCTTAGGACCCAGAAAGGAAATGCAAATTAACTTCACCATCTTCATAGTAGATATTTAGTCTTTTCTATTCTTGTAATGTCTCCTTTGGCTTTGGTAAATCCTATAAGACTCTTTGCTTCCAAACTTCTCTATATGTGTAGAAAACAGGCCATAGAAACAGGGACTATTTTTCCCAAGCAGAAAGAGGCACATAATCTTCTTGTGCCTTGACATTGATCACCTAGCACCAATTTGTGGCTCACAGGGTGACCAACACAGAAAAAAGCACCATTCTGTGCCAGCACCCTACTGATATTTGTGCATCCTTGATCTTTTCTATTTCCACAATAACCCTAAGAGTTATTTTACACTTGAAGAAAGTTAATATTAGAGCTTAAGAACTTTCTTTCTATGACCACACAGCTATAAAGTAGCAGAGCAGGAAGCTCAGGTTTTTCCTGAAATAATACATGAAAAGTGTTCAGAGCAGTCTCTGATTTACAGTAAATCCTATGTTGGCTCTTCTTTAAGTCATTAACTACAGTGTTTCTCAAAGAATGCCTCTTCTCTCTTCTGACAATGATTCCCATGTGCCTGGGACAAATATGGAGACACTACTTGAAGATGACTTCATTCCCAGCTCCCATTCATACCAGGAACTTGAGATCAAGTGTTTGTCCGATTTATGGGTAAGGACACCCTGTTTCCCACTTTAAAAGCCAGTTTCCAAAAGTTGTTTGAGAGAACATCTTCCTCTCATATTCTGCCCTGCCTCTGACCTTTCTGTCTGATGTGAAGTTGCTGACATTTTCTTGAAGTCCCCAGAGGCACATGGCCAACCATCACAGGTTTACCCCTTTCTTTAATCTTATGAAGATATGACTATGCCTTGTGATATGCATGGTTTATACATCTAAAGCATTCAGCACAGATGCACAAATTTATGAATAAGTAAGATCTGTTCTCTCTTCGCTTGAGGGAGAGAGATGAAAAGCCATGTGAATGCCACATAGTACTTTCACCACTGTTGGGAAAATTTCCTGGAGCTGAAAGACCAAAGGAAGAGACTGAGAACTCCGTCATTACATTAAGAGTTTATTAAGGGAACTTACAAAGGAGGTGCAGAGGAATGTCCTGGATGGCGGCAAGATACCATGGATATCTTCCACACAGCACGGCAGATGCTAAGGGTTTATATAGGATGGGGCAGAATGGATGGGATACTGGAGCATGATCCACCCCAGACAGGGGAAAACAGCTATTATGCTTGCCCGGGGTGGGCAACAGCCTGTTCCAGGAACCAGCACAAACCAGCACACTATGAGATATAGGGGAGAGGGCAATCAGACAGTCTCTGAGGAGGCTTAGGGAGGCAACCTCTGTCCTTCTCTGGATCTAGCTGGCAGGGCTAGCAGCTCTTGGGCAGTAGTCACTTCATGGAATAGTCTTTCCTCCACAAACACACACACAAAAATGATAATTATGTGACACAATAGAGATGTTAGCTAACACTATGGCGAGAGTCATATTGCAATATATAAATGTATCAGATCAACATGTGTACACTTTAAACATACACAATGATATATGCCAATTATATCTCAATTTAAAAAAAAAACAAATAGAGTACTTTATTGTTCTACAAGCTACTCTGCATAAAACTTCATTCAATTTCTAATTAACATTCTAACACAGTGGACTTTTTATGTACCATAATGGAAGCATAAAGTTCCTTCTCTAAAGGAAAACAGGAAATATAGGCTTATCTTTTACATAAATGCTATTCCTCCTCAGCAGCCATACTGGTAGCTGCTTTGGAGTCCCCCGCCCTAAACTACACCTGTTTTGATGCTGGGTATAAATAACTGTTGAAGTTCAAGTATATATGAAACTAGTTTTAATGTTTTATTTGAATGTTGAATTCAGCTCAAATTCGTGTACAAGAATCAGAAAAGGTGGCTGGGGATGGATATTAGAGGAGACGTTAGGAAACCCTAGGAAGAAAAGTGAGAAAGTACATGCAGAGAGAGAAACCGTGCAGAAGTCCTGTTTCTTCCACTTTGCTAAGGCCTAAAAATGTTTACACAAAATGTGGTTTTATAATTAGGGCAACTAAACTTGCTTGTTTGCCTGGGACAACCTCAGTTTTTTCCTGTTGCCCTAGAATGATGATTAATTTGCTTCTTTCATTCTCAAAAGTTTCAGAATTGGAAAATAAATCATATGCTTACTCTATTTGTAATCTAGTCTCCAAAGTTCTAGTTTTATGTCAATATAGTATTATTTAATTATAAAGGATTGTATTTCAGCAAGTCAAGATTTTTATTTATGTCTAACCTTCCTCTCAAAAAGATATATGCAGCCCCATGTTCATTGCAGCATTATATACAATAGCCAAACATGGAAACAACATAAATGTCCATCAATGAATGAATGGAAAAAGAAACTGTAATGTATATATATACACAATAGAATATCACCCAGCTATAAAATAGAAGGAAATCTTGCCATTTGCAACAACATGGGTGGACCTTGAGGGCATTATGCTAAGTGAAATAAGTCAGACAGAGAAAGACAAATACAATAAGATCTCACTTATATGTGGAATCTAAAAAGCAAATAAAACAAAACAAACTCATAGAGATAGAGAATGGATTGGTGGTTGCCAAAGGCAGGGGTTGGGGTGGGGGTGGGGTGAAATGTATGAGGATCAAAGGGTACGAACTTCCAGTTATAAAATAAATAAGTCATGAGATATAATGCAGAGCATGATGAGTATAGTTAATCATACTATATTGTATATTTGAAAGTTGATAAAAGAATAGATCTTAAAAGTTCTCATCACAAGATAAAAATTATAACTATATGTGGTGATTGATGTTAACTAGATTTATTGAGGCAATTATTTCTCAATATGTACAAGTGTTGAATTATTATGTCATATATCTGAAACTAATATAATGTTGTATGTCAATTATATCTCAATAAAAATCTATACACACACAAACCATAAGACCTAGCCATTCACTCCTACATATTTACCTAAAATAAATGAAAATACATCCACACAAAGACTTCTACACAGACATTCACAGCAGCTTTGTTTGGAATAGCCAAAAACTGAAAATAAATGCCTATTGACAGATGAAAACAAATGATGATATATCTTTTTTATTGAGATATAATTGACATATAACATTGTGTAAGCTTAAGATGTATAATGTGTTGATTTGATATAGTTATATATTGCAACATGATCGCCGCCATAGTTTTAGCTAAAAACTTCTGTCACATCACATAATTATTATTTCTTTTTTGCAGTGAGAACATTTAAGATGTAGTCTCTTAGCAATTTTGCAGTACATAATACAGTATAGTTGACTATAATAATTATGCTGTGCATTAGAGCCCCAGAATTTATTTATCTACTAATTGTATTGGTAATAGAGAAAAAAGCAATTGTAGCAAATGCTAACTGAATGTACTCATATTTCAGGAATATCCTCATTCTCTTACTTTTCCTGGCCCTCCCCTTGTCTGCCAGTGTTAGCAGAGCATGTTATTAGGTTGAATAGATCCAGGATACATGGAGATGACACTTATTTTTTATTCTATCTCATACATGGAGATGACAATTCTTTCTTATTCGATCTCATGAGGCTACACAAGGAACAGTTCACCTAATTAAGAGTGCCTTGAAAGCAATGTTCAGTACATTAACTTTAAAAAAAGAGTACAGAGAACACAACAGAATGCAAAAAAAAATGGCAAGAAAATTCTATGTGGTTTTGGTTACTATTTTACCCTACCTATTCCAGCAGAAATTTGAGGAGGCACACAAATAAAACTATAAATTAAGGAATGAAGACTTGCTAATTAAATTAGAGCACTTAGGCTAAATATAGTTGCTGTAATTGAAATTTCTCTCTGAAATGTTAAGCAGTTAGGTCCTAAAGGAAAACATTATAACTTAGGTAGCCATTACTAGGGAGCATCCCCTATATATTTCCACATAGAACTTCAGATAGAATCTTCCTGGCCTTTCTCTTCATTCCTCACTTACCCATAGGAGGAGTGGCTTAATTGATTAGTACACTTAGGAGAAGAAATGGGATGTGCATGGTTCAGCAACTTCTAGGCTCTCCACAGAGAAGGTTAACACTAGCCTGTTCTCTACCATATGATAAGAAGCTGTGTCTTCCAAGGAGGCCTGAGGTTACCCAGTTTGCCTGTAACAGGATAGGGAAGTTTAATTTTAAGTTGATGCATGAGTAAGTCCAGTCTAGACATACATCAAAATCATGTCGTCCAATACAGCTTTTATCGTACATAATTAGCTAACATTTTTACTTCCAGTCTGGTTCTGTGTCTATTTCTCAATTAATTCTGCCAGGTTTTATGTGCCAGGATTCCAGAAAACAGAAATAAATTGACTCTATCTCAAGAGCTCACAGATTGGTAGGGGAGAAAAACAAGTTAATTAGCAATTACTAAACAGTATGATAAGTATTGTAATAGAGATAAATACAGGGTATTGTGAATATACACAAGAATAGCATCTTCTTAGCCTCCGGTAGGGAGGAGTCAGAGAAGGAGACCCAGAAGTGACATGAGTTGCATCTTTAAAGAGAAGTAGGAGTTTCCTGGATGGAGAAGAAAGTAAGAAAATGTTCTAGGCAGGGGTGATCAAACAAAGTAGCAAAGTAGGATAATATTTGAAGGAAAATTATATAAAATATTTAAAGATTTACTCATTATTCAGTTATAAATCAAGAAAAGCTCAGTCTTAATACACTGAATTATTTTTGCATTCCTGGAATAAAATCTAATTGATCATGGTACATTTAACTATTAAAATGCAGTTGCATTCAATTTGCTAACATTATTTAAGATTTTTGCATTTATTTCATTATTAAGATTTGCCTATAGTTTTGTTTTTTTTTTTTTTTTTCTGCTGTTACCAATTTGGCTTCATGGTTATGTTAGCCTTGTAGAATGAGTTATAAAGTTTTCCATCTTTTTCAATGTTACATAAATAACATTATCCCTAAAAGTTTTAAAAGACTCTATATTTAAAAGCATCCTAACCTGGTGTCTTTTTAAGAGGTAGAACTTTAGGAGCATTTGCTATTTCTTCTATTGTAGATCAGTTCAAGTTTTCTGTCTCTTCTTGTATTATTTCATAACTTATATTTCTTAGATGATATCCTAGTTTGTCTAAATTTTCACTTTATTGACAGCTTAAACTTTGAGTATTCTTATAGTTTTTAAACTTCTTGAATATTTACATTCTTCTGTTAATTCTTTTTTTTTTTTTTTTTTTTTTGCATTTTCAGCTGTTTTTTCTTTCATCAGTTTTACAAGAGTATTGTTTGTTCTGTAAGTATGTTCGAGGGACCAGCTGCTGATTTTACTTATCTTACTTGACCTTTCAAAAGTATCAGACACACATTTTCTGTTTCATCACTTGGCTCTAATTGACACAAAATTCTTAAAAAAGAAGCTATGGGAGATGACAGTAATTCATGAGAAAGGGGAGCCCTCTGGAGGCTGAAATTTCAAAGTTTAGTGTTAATTGAGATTGTACTCCATAATCAAAATCAGTCAAAATAACAACCAATAAAGAGATAATAGAAAAAAACATCCCACTTGTAGTAACAGTGTATAAAACAATAAGAAACATGAAATGCACATAATAATAGATAATGGCATATGGTACTTACTACGTGCTAGATACTGTTTTAAGAACTTGACATATACAAACACATTTAATCTTCATAATAACTCTAGGAGGCACTATCATTATCATCCCCTATTTACAGAGGGAAATGAAGTACACAAAGGTGAAGGAACAGGTTACATGGCTAGTAAATGGCATACCTGAATTTGGAATCCAGGCAGTCTGATTCTTGCACACATGCTCTAAAGAACTAATGCTCTATTAAAGTGTTTGTGCATGTACATACAAATACACAGAAATTGTAAAATTATAAAACTACTGGGAAAAATGAGAGAACACTTGAGTAAATGGAAAACCAAGTCAGGTTCGCTGATTTTGAAGACTCTTTGTTAAAATATGTCAGTTCTCAAATTATAACCTTTATTCCATCTCAGTCAGAATCCTAATTTTTAAAAAAGTTGGATCTTGACAAAATATTACTTATGTTTATTTTTAAGAACAAAAAAATACTAGGAATTTTTCTTTTTAAAAAAGAGCAGTGAATAAATCTGCCACCCAGAAATTAAAACTTTAATAATTAAAACAGTATAAGTAAATCAACAAAGACAGCCCAGGAGTAAACCATCAGTGGAACAAATTACAAATCTAGAAAGTTTATGTATTTATATTTATATAAGAATTTAGCATATGGGAGTATATGATAAAGATGTTAAGTTAAAATTAGAAGGGAAAATCAATAAATAACTCACTAAACTATATAAAAAAACTATTAAATTATAAGTCTATTTTATGCCTTATACACTTATACATAAACATGCACACTCACACATATATGCACATAATCTCAAAGATTCTAAATGTAAAGAATCTCAAAGATTCTAAATATTTTCTTCTACTGATAAAAACAGTAGAAGAAAATATATTCAAATATCTGTACAATCTTTGGGACGGAAGTGGCCTCTCTAAACATGACTCTAAAAGCTTAAATAGAAGGAAGAGATGATAAATTTGGCTACATAAGGAAAAAAAATCAAAAAATTATTCTCTCAATTTTCTTCCTTCATATTGACTTTATATAATATATAAAAACTTGTTTGTTAAAGGTGTGTGGCACTGATGTCTTAAGTGAATACTACAGACTTCAATCTAATGTTGCCTAAGATATTTTATCAGAATGGGAGGGTTTGTTTTCCTTCTGCCTAAAGGAACAATAAATACTATGTATGAGGATGAGTCACATCCTAAAGTGCGTTTATTCTTGGTGGCCAATAAATCTCTCATGACTCTCGACCTGAAACTGTATGTTCTTAACAGACATTTACTCATTCATTCAGCACATATTCAATAACTACCAAGACCAAGGTATAGATCTGGGATACAGTGGGGAACAAAACTCTGAACTCACAGGTGTAGAAAAAATCCTCACCTGGAGACAGAATTCTTGGGTTAGAGTCTGGATCATTCTAGAGCACTTCTGCTCTTTGGCAGGTCACTTGATCTCTCTGAGCCTCAGTTTCTTTATCTGTTAATAAAGTATAATAATACCTTGGAGAATTGCTATGAAGGTTAGAACCAAACAAACACAGATTTATTGAGCTCCTATCTTTGCCAGCAAACTTAGAAAATCTAGTGCAAGTTGAATAGCTGGTATTTGATTCTAAATCTGTCTAATTCCAAAGCATGTAATTTCAGGCTGCTTCTATTTTAGTTAGCTGTTTTTGTGGAATTATGGATTCCTTGGAAGCCTAGGCTGCTTAAATTATTTTTTTATTTTTATTTATTTATTTTTTTTTGAGAGTGACAAAAGCTCCACCAGAAAAACAAAATAAAGGATCAGAGAAGATTAAGGAATTCAGCTGGGAAGGTATAAAATGTGGGTAGGTATTTAGACCTCTAGAAGTATGTGAGAAGGATAACATAGACAGAGAGTATAATATGAGGGGAGGCAAACAGAACAAAAAGCAAAGAGAGTATGCAGAGAACAACAGTACTTTAACAAAAGTGTCGGGTGGATGAAAGTCAGCAGTAACTGGAAAAGGTTTGGAGCCAGATCACAGAGTCCTGAAGGCCAAAGTAAGGAGTTTAAACTTGATTCCTTCAGGAATGAAGAGTTGTGTAAAATGTATGGACTTTGGCATAAGACTGACTTGGGTTTTAATCCTAGCTCCTCACTTCCTGACAACATAGTATTGAAGAAGTCACTTAAGCTCTCTAAGTCCTTTTTCTCATCTATATAATAATGGTACTAATACTAATTTAAGTCAAGTTCTAAGTGTAGTACCTTGTAAATACTTGATGCTTGGTTTGGCATAGTTATTATGTATAGGCATTGGTTGACCACTAAAGGACTTTGATGAGTATAGTGGATATAATTTAAATTCTACAGAACTATGCAGATTAAATTTGAGGCTAGGAGAACAGTTAGGAGAAAATTACAGTAGTCTAGGAGTCCTGGGGATACAGAAAAGTCAAAAATCAGAAGAATCAAAATAAGAGTTTTAGAGAGAAAAACACATTATAGGGGAGAGAATGAAGATGAACATGAGAAGAAATAACCTATGAACTAAATCGTGGAGGTGAGTGGGGATAAGATAAAGAATCCAAGGGGAATAATACTCTCTGCCTTATTTCTTATTTATTTTTTTCTGTGATACAGAATCCATTTTTGTAGGTAGAATAAATGATTTGGGAAATAAGGTAGAGCATAAATATTGAAAGAAAACAATACTGGAGAGAAAGAGAAATACTTATCCACAGAAAGAAGAGAGTAAAAAAATGCCAAATGAGGCTACATAGACATTTTGAGATGAAAAGTGAAGAAACACCATTTCCCATTCAAGAAGAAGGTGAAGACATCTGCAGGGAATGGGGTAGGTTTTGTATATATAGCTAGAAGAATATGGAGAGTTTAGTCTTTGGTTAGTTTAGATGAGGATTTCTCAGCCTTGGGCCTATTAATGTTTTAGGTTGGATAATTTTTTAGGTTGGAGATGGGGGCTTTCCTCCTCATTTTAGGATGATTAGCAGAACCCTGGCCTATATCTATTAGATGCCAGTAGCACCTTTTCCCCAGTTGTGACAATCAAAAATTTCTCCAGACATACCCAAAATACCCTGGGAAGCAAAATCACCACTTGAGAACCACTGGTCTAAGTATTGTTTGAATATGATAAGGGGCCTAACTATATGGACGTTGTCTTGAGACTCATGTCTATAACATGGCTGGCACACATTAACTCTGTCTCTATTGGTACTGAAGGCTTAGCTGAAGCTGCATAGCATATATTAATAAAAAAACCAATAAGCCTGAATTTTATGGTTTTATGATTTTCTTTAAAATTATGAAGAGTACAGGTGCAGAACAGGTAAGAGAAATCAGGAAGCTAGAGGCCAAAAAAGGGGAATTTTTAAAGGAGAAGGTGGCTATTAGTGTCTATTTTTCTTTTTTCTTTTCTTCCCATACAAGCAAGTTATCTAACCTGATATTAAATTTGCACATATCGAGCATATAGTAGGTGTTCAAAGTTATTTTTTAAATTAATTTATATTCTGAGGTACAAGATTGGGTCTAAGTTTAAAATATAAAGTGGCAAGAATTGATATTTATAAAATCTTTTGACTTATGGGAAAAGCCTAACCTTAGCTTTTCATAAAATAATTTTTCCTGCATATCAAATTATTATTAATGTAATAACCTTCTTCTCAAATTAGCTCAATGTCCTACCTCCTCCATTTAAAAAATATAAAGCATAAATGCAATCAAGGATGCCTCAAACAACATTAAGACCTTTTTTGGAGAGAAAAAGAGAATGATTTTTCCACCTTTTGTAAGGATCATGTTGGCTACTGTGAATATTTGTGACATTTGTTATAACTTTTTATAGTTTTAATTTGCAACTTTAGACCCTAGGAAGTTATATGTTTTATAAATTGGTTCATTTTCCATTAGGTACATAGTAATGCTGTTACAGTTTTTATGGTTCTAACTACTAGGTTTCCCACAGATGTGGTTAACTTGCGGAAATATCTAAATGAATTATCTAATCAATTATTTTTCTGTATCTCTAGAACTTATTTGTTAAAATAATAAAGCATTACAGTCATGCGCTGCTTAACAATGGGGACACATACTGAGAAATACGTCATGAGGCAATTTCTTCCTGCAAACGTCATAGAGTGTACTTACACAACCCTAGATTATTATAGCCTATTACTCACCTAAGCTATATGGTATAGCTTATTGTTCGTAGGCTACAAGCCTGTATATCATGTTACTATACAAAACAGCAGAAGATTAAATCAAGCGCAAGAGAAAATGATGCAATCAAGAGCCACTATTTGTATGAGGCTGCTGCCAGTTTAACACAAATTACTATTTGACAGCAAACTTCTTTCATAAGTAGAAAGAATATGCTCTACAAAAAGTGATAAAAAGTATAGTAAATACAAAATCAGTAACAGTCATATATTATGATTATCAAGTATTATGTACTGTACATAATCGTATGTGCTATACTTTTATATAAGTAGAAGCACAGTAAGTTTCTTTACACCAGCATCACCACAAGCACATGAGTAATGCATTGCACTATGATGCTATAATGCCTATGACATCACTAGGAGATAAGAATTTTTCAGCTCCATTATTATCTTATGGGACTACCATCACATAAGTGGTCCTTCACTGACCAACATGTTATGTGGCACATGACTGTATTTCCTTTTTATACTCTCATAACTCATGACAATTTCCTTAGGAAATAACTAGTTATTTATATAAACATCTTATTTTCCCTGCCACACTGACAGAGTAGAATCACTTGCTCTCCCCAACTAGCATAGTTCTTTGCACATATTATGTGCTCAAAAATAATCAATGGATAAATCAGTGAGTGAACAACTACATCTCACTGGATGGAAGTCAGAAGACCTGTATTCTAGATCTACCTATGTAATTTTGGGCAAATTGCTTAACCTCACTGGATCATCAAATATGAGAGATGTTAAGGCAAGTGTTGCCCAAGGAAATATTAAAGTGTAGAGTTAGCCCTTCCATTTTTCCCAAGGAAATGGACTCTAGAGCATAACTGTTTATTCTAGCCTCTGGCTTCTTTGGGGGTACAGAGCCAAGTCTAAGCGTGGATAAATTTTTTATCCTGGCCAAAAGCTTAGCTTAAGTGAATTTTTCAATGTGTATAAAAGACCCAATAAACATGTGAGGTATGAAATGGCTCAGAATCAGAAAAACGTTGAGGGACTGAACATGTGGAACAGAGAACAACCATACTGTTTATAAAGACAAATGTTGCAGAAATAGGCTGCAATGACATCTGGCTACTTTATTTGAAAAAAGATAAACTATATAAATATGAAATGTTAGATTTCTCTTCTATACTTGTGAAAAATTTTCTTACATGCTGATGCTACCATAACTCTTTTCTAGCATTATTATCTAGTTTAATTAGATTAAATATGTGTGCTAAAATGTTTGCTACACCCATAAATTAGCAACCACAAGACGAGTTACTTATGTAACACATTGGTGCAACATTATTTCATTCCATATATCTAGATTTTCTGCATGATCTGGTTCAGACTGCAATTTTGCAATTCTGTCTCAACCTAATTATCTACCATATTCATGCCATGCTCATTTTGACTGATGTTTCTGTGTGTGTGTGTGTGTGTGTGTGATAAATCATACACATTAGTGCTCCTGCTAAAACACTAAAAACTGACATGTAATAGACAATGCAAAAGAATTGTGATAGCCATTATTTCAAAATAACCTAATGCCAGATTTTAAGAAGTGAATTAAATATTCATTTCAGAGCCTTTTCTCAATAAGGCATTGTGTTAGTTACAAATTACATAAAGATAATTAATACATGGTTCATCATCCACAATCTCAAGAAAATTGCACTCTGATAGGGGAGGCAGACATGAACAAAACAATGATAATGCAAAGCATGAAAACTGTCCAAAATGGGATACTGACAAAAACTGTAAGAGTACCAACATGGTAACAACTAATTCTATCAGTGAGAGGAGGAAACATCTGAACTGGACCTTATCGAATAAATAGGATTTCATCATGTGATCAGAACACAAAATGAAACAGCAGGAACAAAGACTTGGAAGTAGAAGAATCTGAGAGATTTTCAGAGGATGGCCAGTTGTTCAGGATTTAAAAGTAAATAGGGTTGAGCAAGTAGCTGTTCCATGCTAAGGATTTCAGATTTTATTCTGTATGTGATAGAAAGATGAAAGAGTTTGGGCACGAAACTGATAGTCTCAGTTGTTTTAGAAATATCACCCGGGTGACAGTATATAGAATTGTTTGAAGAAATTAAAGAAAAAAAAAAAAGAGCAACTTCAGACAAGGATTTGTGAGCTTCTTAAAGGCAAAGATTTGTTTTCCTTATTTTTGAATCTTTATTGACTCATATTGCGCCTGGCACAAAGTATGTTCTCAATAAACATTAAACACTATTGCTATGGCCTCAACAACACAGCATGGGAATACAACAATGAAGCTTAACATTACAAGATATTTCCACAAATGTGTGTAATTGATCTGGATAGTAGAGGGGTTCCCCCCCACCTTTCCTTTATGGCTACTCAGTTTAGTTAATACTCAAGTGTGTCTAAACTTGTTTTATTTCCACATAGATTCAAAACATCAATGGTGAAAATAATGGTGAATTAGAAATGAATGGGAAAAGTAATCATTCTAACATTCTCTTCATATGCATAATTTTAGAAATGATGCAGAAACATTAGCTACTAAGGAAAAAAATGCATGATTTAGATGTAGTAAAATTCACTATTGATATATAAAGAAAATTACTTTAAGAAATTTCCAAAGATAAGCAGGGAAAAAATATTTGTAGAACATATGGCAGGCCAAGAGTAAATATTCCTCTTAAAGAGTGTATGGGCTAGTTAATTTTGCCTGGGTTTGCAATTTTGTCTCACACTTTTTAGCTGTTTAATCTTGGGCAAGATACTTAAGTTCTCAATGTCCCAGTTTTTTCATCTGTAAACTGGGGTTTGGAAGATAGTACTTAGTTTATAAGTAGTTGCAAAGTGTTTAAAATAGTGCTTGGCATAGTAAATGCTCAATAAAAGTTAGCTATTTTAAAATTATGATTCTTAATGTGGCAGAGATTACTATATATTTCCCCAAATGTTCTCTCCTTCTTATTTTAATAATAGAATCTCCAGGTTGTAACCATGCACATGACTCTCTAGAATAAATACTAACTTTCTAGACTTTATTACAACTAAGAGTTACCATGTGACTAGGTCCTGGCCAATCAGGTATAAGCAGAAGTGTCATGTGACAGCTTATGGGAACTTTCCTGAAGAGACAACTGGATACTAACCTGTTCTTAAAATTAAACAGTATGAAATTGCTAAGGATTGGTGAGGATGAAAAGTAACAAGAACTCTCAAATATTGCTGGTGGGAGTGTAAATTTGTACAATACTTTGGGAAACAGTTTGGCATAATTGAATAAATGTGAATATAGGCATATTCAATAAGCCAGAAATTCATGCCTAAATTTGTATTCTAAAGAAACGTATATGTGTACTACAATATGTGTAAAAGGATTTGATAGCGGCATTATTTGTAATTGTCAAAAACTATAATAATCCAAAGGTCCATCAACAATGAACGGATAAATTGAGGTATATTTATACAATAGTACACTACTCAGAAAGAAATTGAATTATCATATATACATACAACAATGTCCTTGAATAGAAGCAAGAACCAACTAACACAAATAGTAAGATTCAAAGATAGGCAAAACTATATCATTTAGAAATGCATGCTTGGGTGAAATTTTTTTAAAAAGCAACACAATGATTACCATCAAGTCAGGATTATAGTAATCTCTAGGTCTAGGGGGAGACTTTCTCTAGAGAGAGTTGTGATTAGAAAGGTAAATAGAGCTTCAGAAATTCTTACAATGCTTTGTTTCTTCAGTGCTTTGTTTCTTGAGTGGAGGTTGCATGGATCTTTCTTTAAAATAATTTTTTAAACTACACATTGTTTTATGTACTTTTTATATGAATATTATATTTTACAATTTTAATTACAGATATATCAGAAAACATTGTACCCTTGTCCTTTTTCCTTCCTTCCTCCATCCTGCTGCCTGAAACACAGACACTGCAACCTGAGACCATGATAACAAGAATCACAACATAAAAATACCAGAGTAATGAGGTGGAAGGTAAGTCCTGAGGGCTTTGTGGGGTACAGCTGCCGTATCAGTTCTGAATCTTTTACCTCTGTACTTCATTTTCATGAATGAGAAATAAATTTTATATTATTTTGGAATTTTCCATTATATATAGCCAAACCTGATTAGTTCATTCCAATATACCTACCCACAAGACCTTCCAAAAGACAACCTATCCAATAGAAAAATTGGCTGATCTTTTGCATCCATGAACATACATACACACAAACATACACATATACGTAATTAGGCAATTACTTCATGGAAGAAGAAATCTTCTTTATGTAGGGCTCATAAACATCTAAAAAGTGTGTAATCTCAGCAGTAATCAGTGAAAGGCAAATTAAAACGAGAGTATTTTTCACGTAGCAGATAAGTAAACACTTTTAAAAGCAATATAGTCATTTCTATTGAGTATTCAGGATAATGGTTTCTCTCAGGCACTGTTAATGTAAATTGCTATAAATTTTGGAAGGTAAATTGACAATATCTATTAAATTCGAAATGCTCTTGCCATTTGAACCATCAAAGCAACACAGATCTGTACCATAGAAATAAAAGCAGTAATATTCAAGACCAATGTCCAACAATTCTTATTGTGGCATTATTTGTCAAAGTAAAAACCTACAAACAATCTGTTAAATCCATCATTAGTAGAATGTTTAGATAAATTATGGCACATTCTTACTATGAAATATTATATAGCTGTTAAAAATGAATTTTATCTATATGTCTTGATCTAAAAGGCTGTTCTTGATGTGTTGTTTGGTGAGGAAGATAAGTTACCAATTCTTATATAATTTGCCAACCTATTTTGTGTATTCATTTCTATAAAAATTTATGTGAACATGCAAGGTATGAAAAAATACATTCCAAATCAACATCAGTTACCTGGGATTCGGGGTAGTAATGGAGATTACTTTCTCAGTATTCACTTTTGGATGGTTTTATTTGTTAATGATAAGTATAACTATGTGTTACTTTTGTTTTACGTGATTTTAAAATGGTTTTAATAAAAGATATGCATCCAAGAATGCAGAATAATTAATGTACCTCAATGCCAGATGAATATCTTTGTAATTGATTATTGCCAAACATTAAATTCCTATCACTAAAGCAAACTGCACAAACCTGTACAAATAAAGTAGGTAACTTAAGAGAATAATGTGGTTTAACCACTGACATTTCATAATTCATATTTCACTAATAATTAACTTGAAAGGTAACCATATGTTAGTAAAATAAATGCAATCTTCTGAAAAGGAATTTAATGCTAAGCAATGTGATGGAAAGGAAGACAGGAGTTAACAAATACAGAGAAAGGGACAATTCTTCTTCCTTATCAAGTAGGTCTATAGATTCCCAAATGAGTGTGTGTGGAGGTGGCTATCAATCAAGGTATACAATCTTTGTGTTACAATCCAAATTTATCTTCCTACCCCTCCTCAAATGTTCTTGCACCATCAAGGTATGGCCAACATTTAGCCAGACAGCTGAGTCATATCTGCCTCTTTTGCTTTCTTTTGCTTTCCTATTTCCCTGAATCTGTTTGGTTGTTAAATCGTCTCAGGTTTACCTCTACAACGCTTCTGCCCCTGCCCTTCCCCTGGCTCTGTCGTGTTTGGCCAGGATTAATTAATAACACTGGAGCTGCCACTACCAAACCTTTGCCTGGTTTTCCCGACCTTTCCCATCCAGCTCTTTCTAGCTTCTCGTCCCCTTTTCTACCATCATGCTCTTTTGCCCTGTGCGATCAAGGTTTTGACTACCCACAAAGGCCTGGGCGCTAACCAAGACCCACTTCCTGGCCCTCACACGCTTGGGCGCCTCAGGTTGTGGGCAACTACAGAGGGAAGTATCAGGAACCCAAGGGGTGGGGCAGGGGCGGGGCCTGGCCTGGCTGGCCAATGGAAATGCTGATATCAGAGTCAGAGGTCACATGTCCTGTGGGCGGGAATTTACTCCAGCGAAGACCAGTAGAAGGCGGTTTTACCTCTGGTAAAAGCTCTGAGGGGCTAGAGGGACGGGAAATGTTTTTGAGCTGAGGGGAAGAAAAGATCAGGGTGGCCTAGAGTATGACAGCTCTGAAGCCTCTAGAAAACAGATTTATATAGCCCTATGAGGATAAGACCGCAAAACCAACGTTCACCGCGCCAAATTAGGTGAGAATAGAGGATGTGAAAGACAGAAAAACCAGTGGGACTTCGATCCACTAACTAGAAGTTGTACGGCTTAAACAATAAGAGAAAATATATGAACCTCGCTTCCTCTGCGATTTTACATTGTTGAAGTGTCGTTTTTATGCGAAGGAGTGAGGAAGGGGAGAAATCTGAGGCCTTAGGCTAGTGGAAAGAGATGGGAAGGCAGCCTGAAGATTCAGACTCACTCATGTGTGGTCTTAAATAATTTTGGGAATTATATGCCATTGTATATATGTACACTCTCTCTAAATATATGTACAATTTTTATTTGTCAATTATACCTCAGTGAAACTGGGAGGAAAAAAATCTTAGGAAGCCTTACTTTTCTGCCTTGTGCATAAATACCTGGCCTAGTTATTTATTTGCATTTCTGTTTTGGTCCAATAGATAACTAGGTCAACAGGTAGCACAGGAGAAATAAAATCTTTAAAAACAGGTAAAGAAAAATATTTCAAGAATTGTTGCAATTTTTAAATACTTTTTCTCTAACCATGATTTTGCTTCTTTTCCCCCTTGTCTTTTATTTTCGAAATAAGGCGAATTTATCTCTCTTCCTATCCATCCACCACTATAAGAAGGATTCAAATATTTGTAATGCAATGAAATTGTTGACAGATGAAAGAAATTCTATGAATGTATTTAACATGTATCTAAGTACTATATATTTAGATGAATTTAAAAGATTAACTTCAGTATAGCAGTAATTATTGTTTAAGGTAGTTGAGCATGATAAATACAAAGATAATAGAAATATTAGGTTTCACAAGAAAGGAAAATTTGAGATATATGCTGACGAACGGAATGGATAAACTAGATAGAGTTGGTTTTTAACTTTTTGAAATGACTTCTAAAATGAGGCACAATCATAATTTTTTTTTCTGAAAGCACAATATCAAGAAATGGAAATTGTAGAAGAAATATATGCTTTAAAGATAAGTGATACATTGTATGGAAAAAGTATGAAAGTACAACGATTGAAAATATTTCCAGAAGAGATTACCAGTAAGAAAATGCTACGTCAGCATTGTTTAAAAGTGAAAGAGGGTGCCAACATTATGTATTCCTCACATTTGTTGACACCACAGAATCTAACTGTTAAAAATAATTCAGATAACTTACTGAATTTGTTTTCATTGGAAAGCTTATTGTAATATCCAAAATGTCTTGCAATTCATTAATCAAATAAAATAGTTGTGTTCTGTGTTAAGAACTTGGCTCTTAGTTTTTTTAATCTAGCATTTGAGTAGTTAAGAATGTTCACTTTATGATAAATGGAAATAAGAATCGATTCATAGCCAATTAATGTAGATGAAATCTTCAGGTCTTCTGGTATAGTACCTTCACTATAGATTAATGAAATAGGTAAACCTCAAACAAATTTAAAATGATAATGAAACTAAAGCAAGACCATTTGGATTACAATATATATTTCATTCACTAAATACTACTTGACAAACTACTATATGAAAACTTCTAGCTTACATTTGAATTCCAGAAAACATTTTGAATGACTAATCAAAATGCTAAGAACTATCTGATAACCTGGGCCCTGTCCTAGAGTAACTTTTCTAAACTGTAATTCTTCTGGTTCTCATGCAAATGAGAACCATCTTGGACTCATTTAGCATTCTAAATTTTAGTTATTGCTTCTTTCCATGAATTTGTTGATTTACTAATAGTGACCCACTTACCTAGGAATAATATGCCATAGTTGTTTTATTACAAATGAGCTAACGATTAGGGAATTCTAACTTCAGGTTTTTTATGTTCTAAGTAAGAAAGTAGAACTTCCCAGAACTTCCCAAAACTTGGTTATTTTATTTCAAGACTACTTAAGAAATATGGTTATCCTGAGAAAACCACTCTACCAGTCTTGTGAATTTCAGCTTCTTTTGCAACAAAATGATCACATTAAATATATTTCAGTCTACCAACTAGAAGCTGTGTGTACTAAAGAATAGGAAAAATATATTAATTTTATATCAACATATTTTTATATTAGATAAAATCATTAATAAGTGTTATGTTTATAGTTAATTTTTTATCATTTGGACCCTTTTAAAATTGTTTTTGTTTTTTCAGCTTCAATTTTATTGTGGTAAAATATACATAACATAAAATTCATCATTTTAACCATTTTAAAGTGTACAATTCAGTGGAATTTAATACGCTTACACTGTTGTGCAGCCATACACCATTATGTAGTTCTATAAGATTTGCATTACTCTCAAAGGAAATCCTTTGGGAATCCTGAGCAATCACTTCTCATTCCACACTCCTTCCAGACTCTGGAAAATGCTAATCTTATCTCTCTCAGATCCTTTTTTTAAATGAATGAAACAAAGTTTTGTGATTAAGAATGATTTTTTGTTCTTGGCTTTGCTATTTTACCAACATTTAATTTTAATTTTTATATTTACAGATTTTGAAATTAGTACTTTCAAAAAAAGAAGATATGTTTTCAACATTCAAATATTGCGCAATAGACTATTTATATGAGGTAGGATGTTACTGGATTATTACCTATTTACTAAGTATTATGATATAAAAAATGTTATCTGAATTTGCTCTATAATTATGATGACTTTGCAGTTGTCCTTAGAATAATCCTTAATCTAATTGCTTCGAGATTCATTTAAAATTGCTTCCTACTTTTAATATACCTTAAAAATGCCACTTTTGGAAGGAAATTATAGACAGTTTATAATGAAGTTAAAGTGTCAGCAGAAAAAAATGGAAACTCTTAGAAAGTTTGGGCTGCTTTACGAACAATCTTAAGTAATCTTTATTGACAATGTGGGGAAAAAGCAATTTTAGTTATCTTTATGATAAAATACCAATAGTAGCATGTGTTCACCACTTATTATAGGCCAGATACTTTGCTATTTTGCTGGATTATATCACTTGATCATTTGCTCTTTTGATGAGTTATGTCATTTGATTGTCATAACTACTCTTTGAGGTAGATACCATTATTATACAGGTTTTACAATTTTACAGGTAGGAAACTGATGTCTAGAGAAGTTAAATAGCTTATACAAAGCTGAGACTCAAGCCAGACACGTGATTAAGAACTAATTGGAGTACTTACACAACAAAGTTCACTGTTCTTATGATCTTAATTGACAAGTTAAATTTAAGTTCTCTTTACAACTTTGACCCCATCTACCAGGAAAAAAAATACTCCAATATCACTAACACTGTGTTACATTTTACAGAAAATAAGAACTACATATAGGGATCTTCAGGTTTTATCATTCCCTCATAAGTAAGGGAAGCAAATGTATCATTATAACATATATGTAGTAGGGAATCAGAAGTCATTGTTACACAAATATATTTATGAATATATTGGCCACTTGAAAAACTAGTCTATACTCAAACATCCTCAAACTTTTATCCTTGCCATATTATCTTAGTTTCTTGCTCATGTACCACACCCCATGATACAGTACAAATATATTATTAATCAATGACAAATCTTATAAAAGTACAGGATCTTTTAAAGTTCATGAAAAGTGTTGAAGAACCACTCAAATAATAGGTAAATCTATTATCATATGAGGATCTTGCAAAATTAGATCAGTTAACAAACAAGAAGAGAATGGTTTGAATATCAAGGGAGTCAGAGATGCCTAGGGAAATCCTCAAATATTTAATGCCTTGATTAAATCTTCAAATATTTAATGCCTTGGTTAAATCCTCAAATATTTTCTAAAAATATCTTCTTTGTGACCAAAGGTGAAGTAATGACTAATATCATGCATGTCATTATACAGTTTGTGGGAAAATTATGACAAAAAGCTATTATAAGCTAATTATAAACAAAATTTTGGTAGGTATAAAATTTGATTTTTATAACTTTATTTTATTCTTTTAGGTAAACTACCAATCAAGCTGTTTTTCTTTCTTATTGTGAACCTTTGATCTTCATTTTACATAAATCACTTTAACTGATTTTTTTTTGTACCATTTATTCTTGGATAATAAGGACCTCTTATTTACTATGTTATAACACTTTCAGCAAATATAAAACTTCTGGAAAATACTTAGAAACTATTATTTATCTAAATACATAAAATAATGAATTTTGTGGGAAGTTGAGAGTCACTGAAGAAAGACTTTATAGAAGAGCTATTGCTTAGATGAGCCTTGAAAAATAAATAGGATTTCGATAGCTAGAAAAGAATAGTGGAACATTTTTCAGAGGCGCACTATAGACCATGCTGTTGATAAAGAAGTGACTGCTAAATGTTAAATGGGGTAGTGAGGAGAGAAGTCTATTTAAAGAGAACAATTGATGTTAGAGAGTAATGGGCGATAGAGCTGGAAAGTAAAGGCATAATCAAATTATAGAGAACTTTGATTTACTGAACTGATTTAACATCCTTTTAAAGAAACAGTTTTATTTATTAGATTTTTAAAAATTAGAAACATTTGATGATTGTCACAAGTGAAATAATGCAAAGACATAGAAAACGAAAGTTAAAACAACCACTTATACTAAGTGAAAAAAAGCACATTGCAAAATGGTATTAAATGATGTGATCCCATTTTTTGCCAAATACACTCACATTTTAGCCTAACCTAGAAAAAAACTCTATAGTAAAATACACTAAACTATCACTGATATTACTAGGGACCTTGACTTTCTCAGAATGTGATTCTGTGTTATTTGGTATTTTATAATGAGCGAATATTACCTTTAAATAAAAATTTAAAAGAATAAAGAATTTCAATATTATGACTATTAATAAATAAATATGTTAAATCTGTTAAATATGCTAAAAGATTTTATAATCTTACTTTTTTGCATAGAATGTAGTTAGAAAGAAGTCTCGTGGAGATTCTTTATTTCTTCGAATCCCTTCATGTTTATATCAAGATGGAAATTATCAAGCAGGAATTGTTGATGATACATTTAGGAGGCCATGGACGAGAGGTATGTTTTATTTTTATTTCTCAAAAATCCATTTTAAAAATTCAGAGTTTAGCACAGTAGTAAGAAAATGCAGTGCTTTCTCATTAAATAAAATGCATTGCATTTATTCATTTTTATGACAGAATTGGAGTGACAATGTAAAGAATTGGAAAGCTTATACTTGATATAAATAGAACAAATAAAAAATATATAGATGATAAAGTCTTAACATAGTCTAACATTTGTAAACATTTGTTGTATTATAACAGGATCTCTCTCAACTGTAGGAGGGCTACTGTAAGTTGTAGTGATACACTGAATATAAAACTATTTTTAAATGTATATGTACACAATATTATCTTTTGCTTTTATCATGTCATGGACTTAAGAAAGAAGTAGCCTCCACAGACAAGTCAAGTCTGTTAACAACATTTATTTAGCATGTATTGTGTACCAGTCACTGTTATGGGTGCTGAGGACAATTACTAATAAGACATAGAAATAGTCCCTGCCCTCGGTGGGCTTTCAGACTGGTAAGGAAGATGCAGCAATAAAATCACTAAATATATAAACTAATATCTGGTATTGATAAATGTATAGAGAAGACACAATTGTGTAATGTGTTATGAAATTTCAGGAGTAGGGTGTACAATAGACAGTTTCTGAGAGATATAAGGCTTTGCAGGCCATAATATGGAGTTTGCTTGTTTGTTTACATTATGGCCAATATGGTAGGTCATTGGACAATTTAAAGAAAAGAAGTGACATAATCTGATTTATGTTTTAGAACAAATCATTCTAGTTGTCTAGAAGATGGACAGGGTTGGGATTGGGAGGCAAGAGCGGAGACAGGAAAGTCAATCAGGAAGGTATTGTAGTGGTTCCAGATCTAGAATACTAGGTACATCTACATGCTATATAAAAGATGGGAGTGGCTTGGATTGGGCTTATAATGATGAAGATGTGAGAAGTGGTTGAAATTAAGGTCCAGCCAACAGTGAGAGGGTTTAAAAAAATAGAATAAAGAATTTCTTCTAAATTTTAGACCTGAGAAACTGGGTGGATGGCAGTGCTATTTCTTAAGATAGGGAAAGGCTCATGGAGAAGCCAGTTTGTGGCTGGAGTCAATAGCCCTGCTTTGGCCAGGCTAAAATACCAATTAAGCATCTACATCAAGAAGGCAATTGGTAATATTAATCTTGAGCACAACTGGAGTTTCAAGTGGGAGTCATCAATATGTAGATTGCACATAAACTCATAGAATTGGATGAAGTCACTGAGAGCATGAGTATGGTAGAGCAGAGAACCTAGAATGGAGCTTTGGAATGCTCCAACAGTTAAAAGGCTGATACAGAAGGAGGAACCACCTGAGAAGACAAGTGAGATAGAAAATCCAGATGAATGCGGTGTTTTAGAATTCTAAAGAAGAAAGTATTTCAAGAAGGAAGAAGTAGTCAGAAGCATTCGTCCTTGTTAAAAGGTCAAGTAAGATGAAGATAGTGAGTTGACCATTAGTTTGACTAAATGTAGGTCATTGATATTTTGGGGGGGTAATAATGAGAATGATTAAATATTTGGAATCTTTGGAAAAATTACATTGTGAACAAATAAAGATAATATTATAATGTCAGAGGTAAATAGTTAGGTTCATTGTATTAAGAATAAAAGATAATTCTAGAAGCTAATGTTTACCATTCCCCTTCCTAGTCTCAGCTGTTCCAGTGCGGGGAATGAATGATAGCTCAATCTTGGACCAATGGAAAGCAAGTTTCTTTGTGGAGGAGTTCCTTGAGAAGTATGTGTCCTTAACCTCAAATTTTCCTTTATATCTTGGAGATAAATAGTAGTTCTACAGACAACTAAAGAGAGAATATCCTTTCCTTTATATCTGCACAAATTTTCATCTTTTATCTGAAGAAAAAGCCCTAATCTGACCACAAAGGAAAGGTTAATAGAAGTGATTTACATCTTCTTTTTATCTTGCCCTCATCACATATTAACTGTTCTGTAAGCATCTGTGTTACAAAAACACACAGAAATAAAGTAAATATGTTATTATGCTTTTAGTCAATAAGTAAACTTTGTGTCTATAGAATATCCTTCATAGTAAAATAGCTTTTGCCCTGTACTATAAATGCAGATTTAAGGCTGTTTTTTAACATACTTTGTCAAAATGTTATTTATTATTAGTTCAGTCATTCATCAAATATTTACTGGATATTATACTGTGTGCTGGATACAGGATACAAAAAATGAATAAGACAATCTCTACTCTCAACACAAGAAAATGTAAACTATAGATTTATAAATAAATAATTACAATACAATGTGGAAAGTACAGTGACAGAGATAGGAACACAGAGATAATATGAGGAATATCTGACCTATTCTACATTATTAATATAGATGTAAATTAGATATTTCAGTGCAAATGTAAATAATTAACTCTGTTGCTTTACTTCATGCAAAGAATGCTGATCAGACGCAGGAAGGATTTAGTTATTCACATTTTCAAGTTTTAGTGATTTAATTTTTTTGTTGTTGTTGCACTTGAAAGAAACAACCAGTTTTAATGTGTCTAGACTCTAAATACAGAGAAATCCAATATACCATTTCTGTCATTTAGGAATTTAAAAGTCAAATTAGGAAGATAATATATAAACAGAAAAAATTAATAATGTAAGAATTAAATTACAGGATAACCATAAGATCACAAGGCATATGGCCAATGCAAAGTATCTATTGCATGACTGAACTCTTCATCAGTGAAGAAGCAGAAAGGTATAGTGAAAAGAGCTCTGTACTGTGAATTAAAAGATGTGGATTTCAAGTCTTGATTTGATAAGTCAAGTACTAATTACTTGACAAGTCATTTTATCTCTCTCTCACTTTCTTTATCAGTATAATGATAATGAATTACTGCTCCTCAAACTTAAAGTACATATGAATCACCTGAAGATCTAATTAAAAATGGAGATTCTGATTAAGTCCATCAGTAATGGGGCCTGAGATTCTGCACTTCTAATATGCTCCAGGGTTTGCTGATGCTGCTGCTCCATGAACCTACTTTGAGTAGCAAGATACAAGATGATCTCTAAGATCTCTTTTCATCCTGTGAGTTAGATTGGTAGGGCTATCTATGCATTTGTAAGCAGGAGAGATCAGCTTCACAAAGAAGTAGGAATTGAGCTCGAGCTGGACTTTGAAGGAGAAGACTATTGAGAGAAAACATTTCAGACAAGAGAAACAGCATGTCTGAAGGTATAGAGGCAGGACTATGCCATAAGTACTCAATGAAGGCAGTGATCAGGCTACTTTGGCTCAAACAAAAGATTCTTGTATGAAGGAAATGGGAGGCCTTAAGGGAATGGACAGCTGGTCATATCTGACTTTCCGTTCATTTTGCAGTACTGATATATAGTTCATGGCAAAGAAGACACCTGGAATTAGATTTACATTTCTCGGCCTCCCTGTAGCCAGACAGAGCCATGTGACTAAGTTCTTCTCAATGTAATATAAGCAAAAGAGGCTTATGAAATTTCTGGTGAATATCCTTAAAAGAAAGTGGCATGGTTTTCTTTTTACTTTTCTCCTTCCTGATGCTGGCATACACATATAATGATTGGTTCCAGCAACCACCTTGGACTATACTGACAAGAACTAAATCTAGCAGTGGCATAGTGGAACAAAAGGAGCCTCAGTTTCTAACACAATTGTGGAACTGCCTTACTAGCTATGAACTTCTAACCTCTAGACTTTTTGTGTGTTTAGGCCACTATTAATTTTGTCTCATGTAGTAAAATTTAAATTTTTAATAAACTTTATTTTTTATAGCAAGTTTTGGTTCAGAGCAAAATTGAGCAGAAGGTACATAGATTTCCCATATTGACATTTAATTCTAAATTATTGAGGCGCTATTACAGTTTTGTTACCTAATAGAACTTAAGAATAAACATTCTGATGATTAGCACTACTTAGATTCCCTGATTTTTGCTTTTCCAAATTCTCTATCTCACCTTTCTTTATTTCTTACTTCTATTTTTGTTACTTCTTAATATTGATTCTCAGGCCTCAATGCTTTTACTAATTTGTTGGTATACTTTGTTTTAACATATGTGGGCATTTTCTGCCATGTATTCCCAAAAAACCTGTGTTACACAAAATTGCACACCAAAAGTAACAGGACATACAGGAAAATTAGTTTCTGTAGTCCAAGTTATGCAACTTGTGACAGAGCACTACCACAAATAACTATTCTAATTTTTAAAAAACCATTAGCATAGATTAAAAGACGTTAAATTCCTAACAAATAGGTATGTATTAGAGTGATGAAGCTAGCTTGATGGATAGGCTAAAGGAAGGGTCGAGACTATTGAACTAGACAAGGCAAAATGCAAAAATATCAGGGAGAACCATGCAATAAGCTTCTGGCTTCTAGGACACTGCACATAGCCAAAGAGAGCAAGAGGAAGAACATATAATAATATTGAAATTCTCTATTCTTTCATGGCTTGCAGCACTCAGATGAATACAGTTGAATGCAGGATGTTGCACATATATTTCCTGTATGCCTCAAAACAACTATATGAGCTCAATATTACTATCCCAATATTATTTATGAAGATTAAGTAACTAGATCACAGTCATGCAGCTAGTCAATAGTGGGAGCTAGTCTTCAAACCCTCAAACCCCAGTCTGTCTGACTTAAAACCCTATACTTTTTTGTTTGGTTTGGTTTATGTAATAGCTTTATAGAGATATAATTTATATCCATATAATTCATCCATTTAAAATGTCCAATTCAATAGTTTTAGTATATTCACAGAGTTGTGCAACCATCACCACAATCAATTTTAGAGCATTTTCATCAACACAAAAAGAATCAGTGTTCTTTTGAGTAATATGGACCTGAGTGAGTTGAAACATTTTTTCTTGTACTTTGTATTTTCTTCAAGAGTAAAGGAGAAACTTTAGAGATTTTTCTATCTATGATTTTTAAGATATGGCATATTTATTTTTTCTCCAATTACACTGGAGAATTATATCGATTTTGGTTCCTTAAGTCTGTATACAGAATTATTAAGGCTAAAATATTTAGGATATCAGAAAAAAAATGGTATATTAGGTTAGGTAGCTAAATTGCCAATAATATATTTATCTGTTGGAAAGTTAATTAGAAATATCTCTTGCGAGTCTAAATATCCCAAGAGTATAGACAATATAAAAGATTGGATAATGATATGGAAGGAGCAATTTGGCAATGCATGGCAAAGTATAAAAATCTGTATACCTTTAACTTTATCATTTCCATTTTTAGGAAAAGTATTTTGAGAAAACAATTAGACGAGTACACAAAGATATTCCCTGCATCATAATAGCAAACATGTACAACAAATTTAAATTTTCAGCAGTAGAGATTGGTTGAATGTTGTTTTTTTACCAAGACAATAGAATCCTGTTCATCCATTTAAAAATGAAGTGAATGTACATTAATTAACATATAAATATAGTCATGCTTTACTCTTTATCAGAGAAGACAGGTTACAGAATAATATGTACATGAATCCATTTTTGTTTAAAAATACTCAAAATAATTATAAAAATACATAATTTTTAAATTTATTTCTTGAGTGGTGGGGCTATGGGTAATTTTTCTCTGTATCTGTTGGAAGTTGGTATTAGTTTTTCTACGGTGAACATATACTATTTGTTAATAAAAATGTTTTAAAATAAAACACATAAAATCAGTAATTTTGTAATGTCATAGAAAAACAGTTACAGGAATGGCGACTCAGATTAACTATGAATTTGAGGAAGTTGTTCCAAGTTCAAATCCAAATTCCCAAAATGAATTCGAGGAAGCCACGTTACACACTCCTAAGGACTACAGTGAAGTTTTTACGCCCATCAGTTGTTCAGAAAAATGGCCATTACTTCAAGCAACAAACCAAGGTAAAACATTTATTTCCATTGTGATAAAACATTTCTTTCTAATATACATGTTTTCATTCCTGTGAGTTTTTTGTTTTATTAAATTTAATTTTTAAAATTTTATTACAGATTCTAAGCTTTGCCACATTAGGGAAATAGTCTCTTTTATATTAGTCTCTTTTTTGTATATTAGGTTGTTTTTGATGTTTAAGTGTGCTGGACCTCAAAATAGCCTCCGAGATTTGATCATAGTGTGTTCACAGCGTGTTCACTATGTCATCAGATCTATTATAGCAATAATAATATTAACTATAATAATAATAACTACAATAATATTATAGTATATAATAATATTATATAAAATATATATAATAATATTAACATCAGTATACAGATCTGATGACATAGTTATCTGGTATAACTTTAAATTAATTGATTATTAAGTAATGCTTAAATTTTATTTTCCAAAATATCCTAAAGATTTTCAGTTTCATCTAATTTATGTAAAACCATAATTCAAAGTAGAGATAAAATCATATTAGGTCAGGAAATTCATCCAGTTTTTACAAATTTATCATAACTAATAATTAAAAGTATTTTTATCCAAAATATATTCTGAATCTCTCATCTTACTAGAAGGTGCTGAATTCTTCCAACCATATAGAAACTTGCTGAGAACTATCTTTCTTATATGTATAATAGCCTAGTCCCTTTTTAAATTAAAAATCTTGAGGCTCTATTATATAATTGCTATTATCATTTAAGATGTGCTATAGCTTGAGCCTGAACAATAAATTAGTTATTTTACTGCTCTTTTTATGTAGATACATAAACTGTATAAGATTTTTAGATCTTATACATAAACTGTATAAGAGTTGACAAATAAGTATGCGATGATATATACATAGTTAAATCCCTCTTATGGTTTTGGAAGAAAGTAAGATAGAGTGATTGCATTAAAGTCCAAATTTGAGAGTATGATATAGTAGGAAGAGCCTGAATTTGGGATCAGAAGATTTGATCATAGTCCAAATCTACCCTTAAAAATTATTGCAAGTTTGGGACAGTTATTTAAAATTTCATGGCTTTCAATTTTCTTCTATAATTTATTTTAATTTATTCTTTTAATTTCTTACAAAAAATTGTGGGGATCAAATAAAGAGATGTACATATAAAGAGATGGTTTGTAAAAAAAAAATAGGCTACCCAAACATTATTATTATTAATGTTGCAAACTAGAAGCTACTATTGGCAAATTTTATAATCGCTATCATCAGCTAGAATCAGAACCATCTTTACAAGTCACTGAATGAAAATAGGCTTGAGTTTCCCAAAGAAACAGACTCATAGATACAAAGAACAAACTGATAGTTGCCAGATGGGAGGGGAGTTGAGAGGCTGGGTAAAAAGGTGAAGGGACTAAGAAGTACAAATTGGCAGTTACAAAAATGTCATGGGGATGTATAGTACAGCATAGAGAATATAGTCAATAATATTGTAATAACTATGTATGGTGCCAGGTGGATACTAGATTTATGGGGGAGATTACTTTGTAAGTTATATAAATGTCTAATCGCTATGGTGTACACCTGAAACTAATATAATATGTCAACTATAATTGAAAAATAAAAGCAAAACTTTTTAAAATACATATGAATTTTTCATATTTTGTATTTCTTTATGAGTCCTGTGTCATTAGATTTCCTTCTTTTTTAAGGCAGACCAATATTTCCTTGTGTATATACATATACACCTCATTTTCCTTATCCATTGATCTGTCAACAGACACTTAGGTTGTTGTGAATAATGCTACGGAGAACATAAGAGTATAGATATCTCTTTGAGATAGTGATTTCGTTGGCCATCTGTTTCTTCCTTTACAACATTTATATCTTTTTTGGTCTCACTGTGCCGACTGAGATTTCCAGTACATTGTTCAGTAGAAGTAGTGATAATTGCCACATATGTCTTGTTTCTGACAGTAAAGGAAACCTTTAGTGTTTTGCTAATAAAATGGTGTAAATATCATCTCAATGTTTACTTCATTTTCAATGTTTATATCATTCTCCATGGTGAAATGTTAGAAGAATTTACTAGGTTGAGGAAGCTTCTTTTTGTGCTGAGTTTGCTAAGAGCTTTTGATCATGAATGAGGATTGAATTTTATTAATGTTTTTCTATGACTATTAAGATACTTACATTTTAAATATAGATGGTCCCTTTACTAAAATATTATAATCCTATAATCTAATCATAAATCATTTTATATTATGATCACACTGTATATGCATTATATTATTTTTAAATGTTACCATTATCTTAGGAACATTTCACCATATACTTAAGTTTTCTTCAAAAGTATGGCTATTAATAACTGCAGTTTTAATCTTATTTATCATACATTTCCCAATTTGAGAGCACTAATGTTTTTAATTTCAAATGTGTACATATAAATGTATGTTTCCATTTCCAATTATTTTCTTAAAGTGAATCCCTGGAAGTGGAATCATTTGATATAAGTTGTGTTTTTTTTAGCTATCTATTCGCTAGCATGGTATGAAAATAACCTGTTTATGCCAGCCTTATCATCATTGAGTATATTATTACTGATGTTGTAGTAATATATTTATCCAATGTAATGGACAAAATCAGTATAGGAATCAATAATAACTTATTTATATCACCCTAATAGTGTGTAAGGGAACAGAGAAAGCAACCCTTTATATATCAGAAATATTGATAACCCCGAATATATTTAATTTGAACTTAATCAGTCCTGTCGATGTTTTCCTTTACAGTTTCTTTCATTGCTTTTATACTTAGAAAATTCTTCCTTGAATTAGATAATTATGTATCCATACTTTCTTTTAAGATTTTAGTTTATGTTTAAAAATAAGAATAAAAAATATTTTTTTCCAAATGTTTTGGCAGTTGTCCCAATATCATTTATGGAATAGTGTTTTTTTTCCCACTGGTTAGAAACGCTGCTTACATCACATAGCAAATCCTTATCCACATTAGAGTTTGTTTCTGAATTTTCTATTATGTTCTTTGATTTGCCTGTTTTTGTATCAGTATCATACAGTTTTAACTGTTGAATATAATTATAACATGTATTATTAGTCTCCTTTTTCATTTTTTTCTTACTCTTATATCTATAGTTTTCCAGATTCACTTTATAATCAGTTTTCCAAGTTCCAAAACAGATCTCTTGAGAAATTTAATATTACTGGGAACTTTTAAAATTTTTGCTATAGTCTTTTTAGCTAGGAAAGGGATTATCTTGCCTTTTCTTTAATTTTTAAAAAAATCCTCACTGAAGTTTTATGATTGCCTCCATATATTTTCTGCACATTTCTGTTATATTTCTTCCTCCATATTTGTATATTTGTAGCCATTATGAATGAGTTTTTCTGTTAATTTTTGACTAGGTTTTTATGTATATTTGAAAACCAGTGATTTTATAATTTTTTACCAGACACCTTAGTGAATGCTTTTATTTGTTTTCATTTAGTTATCTTGTATTTTCTAGGTAGACAAAAATATCTTCTGCAAAGAATAAACCTATTTTCTTTCCTATCAATAGACCTCTTTTTTCTGCTCCTTTTCATAGTTAACTAGCCAAAATTTTTTTCCTCATGACAGTTTAACACTCCTCTACAATAGAGGAAAAGTCTCCTTATCCGTGTTGGTACATATAATAGGAGTAAGCACTCCAGGGAATGATGTATAGCCATAAGAATATAAGGAAGTAGCACCCTTGGTTAAAAAAAAACAAACAAAAACCTTTGTATAGGTATGAGGAACATTAATTGTGGTGTGATGCTGCCATCTAGCGGCTGCATCTAAAAAGGGTGGTTAGAAAACAAAACTATATGAACTCCCAGAAATAACAGGATTAGCTAGCCTGTTGGAAGAGAAGATGGCTAGAGAGTCTGTGTTTAGAAGTTGAACGTGCAAATGAGAATATAAACTAATGCTGTTTGTGTTTTTACTATTAATATAACTTCATTAATATTTACAAAATGGATATACAAATGAACCATCCTTAAATTTTCTCAGATAAGCCCTGCTTAGACATGGAACATGATCTAGCTTTCTTTGGTGTTTCATGGGAAGCTGTGGGCCGCAAGATTGTTAAGAATTTAACAGGTTAACAATCTCTTATGAGGCTAGTTTGTATAACAAGTTCTCTTTTGATGTTTCGAGTTAGCACCAGGCGAAGGGATGGTCCCTGTCTGCCTGCTTTATATCACATATTTATTAAGCACATGCACACCAGTGATGTAGTTGATCATGGGGACATCACTCCATGCTTCCTCTCTCTCACGCCATTCTAAAATTACTTAACTCCAACACCACTGCCTATCACAAGATACCATTGCTCCCCTTCAAGGTGGATTTTGCTTTTGGGAGCTTGGCTTTCTGAGTAGTTCCTGAGCTTACATTTTCCAAGCTTACATTTTACTTTTTCTCTTTCCACCCCAGAGTTTTTTGAAGAGTGGAGCCAGGATTTATGTTCTCTCTCTTGGCTCAGAAACTGTTAAAATCCTGACACAACTAAGTAGGGTGGGGATAGAGAGGAGAAATTTATTCTGTTAGCAGTAGTGTTTTCTAATATGTAAGATATAATCACACTTCTCAAGTAGAGACTTTGCTATATAATTTTCATTGTAACTAATTTTATAACAGACATGTTTCAATAACTCTAGAATGCTAGAATCAGAGTTAGTCTGACTTGTAGGTTTCGCAGACTGTCTCCATTCCCTACATGTCAGAGTCTCTGGGGATGGATTAAGAGGCAAAATGATGCAGAGAAGAAAAGATTAGAGTCATCAAAAGTCAAATGCTTTTATTTCTTTACAATTTCGTTTAAGCTATCTATGGCTATTTTGAAACATAAGACTACAAGAGATTTTTCTTCATTAATTAAATTAATTTTTGTTGAAAAAATATGAGTCATTATAACTCTTTCAGGTTATTGTTTACTACTCAGTATACTAAATAATATTAAAATTTATTGAGCTTTTATCTATATACCAATACTATGCTACATGCTTTATATACACAGTATAAGAAAGAACTAAAGAATTAAAAATGTGTTTGAAACCTCAACTTTATCTAATGGCCGACTATAGTAACTATCTAGATCCTTTATATAACTTTTCAATTTTTTATTATTCACTTACATTTCTTATTTCTTTCAGAATTGTTTATTGATGAAGAAATCATTTTTACCTGTAAAAGTCAGCTACCAACCTTACATGCTCTACTGAATAGGCTAAAACTGTATTTGGTAAAGGACCCCCTTTCAGATTTTAAAGAGCAAGTCTTCACAGAAGCTATTTTTTTGAGGTACCTAATTGCCTAATGTTGTAAATATTTTTAAGAGGAGAAAATATTCTTTGTATGCTCACAAGTCTAGATCTTATGAATATTTTATCATTGCTCTATCTCACTCTAATTTTAATCATTATGTATTTTGATTGGCCAAATTTAGTATGTAACTTGCTATTAGTAAACAGTAATTTAATGTGGCTTTTTTTTTAAGTGAACGCTTCCCTTTTCAAGGAGATTTCAAAGGTCTTGCGAAAGAAGATTTTTACATGGATGAAGAGAAATTTTATAAAGAGAAGCTAGAAGATACAGCAGATTTAAATGACATATTGTTTTTGGTAAGATTTTTATAAAAGTGGTAAAGCATACTTAAAATGTTTAGTAATATACGTTGACTATCTTCTATTGTCAAGTTGAAAAGACTTGATAATGGGTTGCACGTATATCAGTTAAATCAAATTTACTTCTAAGATAGTGGTTCTAAACCTTAGCAATACATTGGAATTCCTTGGGGAGTTTTAATAAAATACTTAAGCCTGGGTCCTACCTAGATATATTCTGATTTAATTGGTCTGGTGTGAAGCCCACGTATAAAGAATTTTAAAACCTCTCTCAATGATTTTAATCATTATACTTGGTATAGGACATTAAGTGGTCATGTTCCAATTTAAAAATTGGAAACTGGAGCTAGAAAGGTTGATATGTGAGTCATAAAACAGATACGACTTGAACTTTAGGAGAAATGATCTCATTGAAAAATAAGAATAAGAATGGTCTGAGACTGCATTTTAAGTGCTGCCTAAAATGATTAATAAGGAGGACAACATCTTTGTATATTAAAGGTCAATCTTCTCAAAAGCAGCCCCTCTTTTTTAGCATATAGTTCCAATAGCACGCAAAATTGTTTTATGATGTTAACATGTAAAGAATTCTAGCATTTGAGAGTGCAAATAATTTTTCACAGTTTAACAAGCTCAAAAAACTAGACTCATATAGATTAGATGCCTTTACAAAGTTACTTTAAACATTTTTTAAAACAACTGAAAATGTTATATATTGGGGGCTTTCCTTAAATCATTCAAAGGAGATTATATGTAGATGTCAAGTCATTTAAAGGGTTGCCTTACAATTAAAATTTTTCCCACATGTGGTAAAAATATTAATTCACCTAGTAACACCTTTTCTCCATTCCCCCGTCTTTCTTCCCCAGTTAACTCTGAGTTATGCACATAATACAGTCTTGTTGAGGAACCTAATTCTGTAGGAATGAAAGAGAAACATTCCAGGGAGTGCAGTGATGATCCATTCCATTCCATTTACCCCTTTTCACTTCTCCCCATTCACTATCTCTCATCTGCTTCAGTGATTATTTTTAATAAAGAATTTTTAAAATTTGTTGTTAACCCAAAAGAAGATATTCTTGCATCTAGGGATATTGTATATCACTAATGTAATCAGAGCCATAAAGGACATCACTTAGAACATTGCTCGTAAAATGATACATTTGGGGCTGCTACACTTCTATTTTTTTTTAATGTATGCATAGCATTAAAAATTTTGAGTGTGGGTTTAGCTTAAAATTTGATATACCAGTTGAACAAAGAAATCTGTTTCTGAGTTCAGGAATCTTTATTTGGAAAACCTCACTAAAAATTTTTTTACTTATATATTATTTCAGCCATCAACTTTGTCTGGAAATGAATTCTTAATACCTACAGGCCTCAAACAAGTTGATATTCCATCACTTTCAGAACTGAAGGAATTATTAAACATAATGCCAGAAATAATAAATTATGAAGATGAAAATGAAAAGCTTTTCAAAAGAGGTGAGAATTAATTTAAAGATCTATTACTTGTAAAAACTACCTAATAATGTTTGTTATAAAAATTCTTGTTCGTTAAACTTTTTTTCTGAACCTCTAGATTTTTAAAAAGTGTTCTGCAGGTTACATGGTGAAATCTTAGTATTACTATTGATGAAACTTTCTTCTCATTGTCTTTCTCTTTATACCCTTACAAGCTTAAAACATCTCTGAAATTTATCATTTCAAAATAATTACACAAATAAAGTTACGACACCTATGACTATACTGATTTTCTAAAGTCGTTTTCTTATCTACAATGACAAAGCACTAACAACTTCTATGCTGACTTTAGTTAGGTATGGAAAAGCTCAGAGTAAGATTATGATTCATGGAATCAGATGACTGAGAGTAATAACCTAAAATTTAAATGATTTCATCCCAGTTAGATTTAGTAAATCTTGTCAAATTCTTTTTAATGACAATTTGAGCTCAAATATTTAACTGCCCTCTCATAAATTTCAGTTGAAATGATGAAAGCTATATAATATTAGGGAGGAATGAAGGGGGATTTGTGATATCCACTGAGAACAGACATGCTACTTATCAATAGACCACAGGCTTGAAGGAATTCTTGCAGATAAGACTAAATCAAGGAAATTACTGATCAGCCTAAAAGTCAAAACAAGGGAATGAAAAGCCAACCTGAATAAGTTAATCAAATTCTTACCAGAACTTGAAAACATACCACAACTTAAATCTATGAATGGAAAAAACAAGTGACCTTATGGGATGACTATGGTATTTACTACAATCCCAGCCTTCACTTAGCTTTGATGTATGCTAACTAAGAGTCATTGTCACAGAAGAATGAACAAGATTATAAAAACTTTAGTATAATAGCATTTTGGCTGATAGTAGACGTTCTTTTTCTTTTCAGATCTTACTACCAAGCATGGAATAGACATTGAGGATATAAAATGCAGCCCCACAGAGATTTTGGCCATTCAAAGCAAATATGAACCAGAACATAGCAAACCAGAGCACAGTGAACCAGGTGGAAGTTTTGAATAAATCATTGAGTTTATCAGCGGTTACGTATATAGTATGTAAAAGTACAATGCATTCACATATAAAGTCTACATATTTAAAGTTTTCATATTTAAAATTTGATTATTGCAATCTAAGTTGTCATTTTTTTTCTCTTAGCTGTTCCTTTACATTTGTTACTATCATTAAGTCATCTTTCTAGCATCAAAACTGAATAATATACAGAGAGTTACAAAGATCAAGGGGAAAAATGGATAAAATAGCATTAATATTTAAAATAGAAATCTTATAGCTCAGAAAAAAATATTAAATTTCATCTCAGTATTAGCAATCTTGCTAATCCTTGTTACATTTTTGTAAATTTAACTTTTTAATCCCTCAAAGCAATCCTATCATTATTGCTAATGTTATTAATTCTATCACATTTGGAATCTTAGAATCATCTTTTGTTTCAGTGTAATGGCAAATTGTGATGCTTCTTAACTATGTCGCTGGTACGGTTAGTTGGTTACATTTACAATTGGATCACATTAATTATCTATTTGGAAATTTACCTCTTTATTTATGAAAGTGATGGAAACATACTGACCACTTATGAATAAGTGAGGATCAGTTTGTCAAGCCCACCCTATAAATATAGAACTCTGTGCTAGGCCACCTAGACTCCAGACTTATTAAGGTGCAGGATTACTCACCATTAATATCATTTACTTAACATCACCAATAGTTAGTGTGGAGATAAAAATAGTACTATCTCCTAAGTATTGACAACACAAGTTGTCAGAACTAAAAACGTTATTACACATAAAGCTCTTAGAATTTATCTCATATAGTAAACTCAATAAAACTTAATTAATGGATTTTCTTAAAAATCACCACTATCACAGTTGAGACACCATGTGATATGTGTATGATTCCTTATTTAGATGCAAATTTAAAACTGTTATCTTGTATTTCAAATAACCCAAGTTTTTCTCTTGAAAACTTTTGTTGTAACATAATGGTCAAATATAATAGTTGCTAATAAAAATTTCTAAATTATACTTAATTTTATTCAATGTTTATGTAATATTGTAATTTTTTAATTTTTATGTATTCTAGAAGAGTTAGAAATGCCATTAACTTACCTACACCTAAAAAATGAATATTCTTCTGTGAACTCATTACGTACAGGACTTCAGACATTTCCATTTTCTCCTATCTCTAAAATGTAAGTAAAGATTATATCTAGAATTCAAATTGCAATTCAGATCAAGCAGTCTTTAATTAAATCTCTCCATGTAAAGGCAATTTCTAGGATACCTATGTGAAAAAAAATCTAAGAGGTAGAACCGTGTCTATAGTAAGCAACTGGAGGGAATATATGAATATACATGTACATACTTGTTTTTATCTGCATAAAATAACTTTAGAAGGACATAATAAGGAGTTAAGAGCCCTGAACTAGAGCCAGATTGCCTGGCTCAATCACTACCTAGCTCTGTGACCTTAGTTGCCCAGTGCCTCAGTTTCCTTACCTGTAATATTGGAATAATAACAGTTTATGCTTCACAGAATTGTTATGAAGTCTTCCGAAAGATTTGTCATAGCTCTCTGACCAATAATAGTCAAGGATCCCAGCACAGTGTGGACAGTGGTTGACCAATAGATTTGGCTATCAGCTTACTCTCCTAGGAGTATCAGGGATCATGTCCTATCTCTAACAGAAGTCATCCACTGACCTTGTTTACCTCTGTCAATGTGGTGTTGGTGTTGGGGGGACCAGACATGTAGAACCAAATATTGATCCACAAATCTGTTCAACACGCCATTGTTACTATACAGACTGGTCTATAATCTTCTCAGAATTGATATTGCAGGGCTGAATCATTGTATTCTAGTTTGAGCCAAAATTGCACAGCTTAATAACCCAGCATCTTTGCCCTCTGATAAGAGTCTTTGGTTGCTATCTGATACCATGTGGCATACAAGTAACTTAATATTGTCTTTGCTATCCTGGAATAAAGTCACCCCATTCCTCTGCTTCTTATGCCACTTACAAAACTAAGAACATAACTAATACAGTCCTCTTCTTCTTTACTGTAATCCTGGAATTTAAGGTGTCCTAAAATAACACATTTTTATGAAAATTACCAAAAAAAAAGTCTACAAGTCTTTAATAAATTATTCTTAGAGTGGACACTGTAGGAGCTATGTGTGTGGTTTTGAGTTCTTAGTTATGATTGGCTGATCTATCAGAGGGGAATGCTGTTGGGTACTGGAAGCAACTGGAACAACTCATCACTAGCTGCTCAGGCTCCTGTTAGTGGTCTCAGGAAGGCGTCAGGGTGTAGAATAGAGGAGCCTGGCCTTGAGAGTCTTAATTATCTTCATCTCTGGCAAAGAATTATGTCATTCAGGGGACACATCTGTGATATACAGAACTCTACCGTGAACTAGAACTGCCCATATGAGACATGAGCTCTAAAAAACTGCATGGGACAAGTACAGAAACTACCTATAATTTGTTTAAATGTTTTTAATCCTTTTGCTAAGGTACAAGATGTTTATTTGCAAGACCCATACTGTCTCTTTTAGTGCTCTTTTAGCTTTTTATTTACTCCATACGCCCTAATCCATCTGTTAAGGCAGATTGGCAATATGAGACAAACTAGCAGAAATTAGTATAATCTTGAATTTCAATCTGATATTAAAAATATTTACTTAAACAATAACAAACGTTTTAATCACATAAGTTGTATATCTACTTATTGTTATAACTCAAATATCTAATGAGGCTTTGTGAAACTTAAGTCTTATCTAGGTAATGATTTGCCAAAGTTAGAACAGAAGACTTAAATTATCCAAGGTTCTAAGGCCATTGTCTCAACTTAAAGAATTTGTCTCATCACTACTACATTCTCTAACAAGAGGTAAATCACTTCTATTTGGTTCGTGAATATAAAAACTTTAAAATTCCTATTTTAAAAATGGATTTATACCTCAACTATGAAATTAAAAACAAAGAGAAAAAGTGATAAAATAAGAAAACAACAGAAGGGAAAAATACTATGCAATGTAATTATACTTTTAACTTGCTTTTATGGCCCCAATTACTTTTGTTTTAGACACGTTTTAGATGGAAATATATTCAGTTAACAGATATTTTTAGGGCTTACCACATACAAAACTCTGCTAAATTTTATAGGGCTAAAAAGAAAAGTCTATATGGCATAATACTTTATTCCTGCACTAACTGATTACTGAATTGTGAGCACAGTTTTATATATGACCACAGAATATATCAAATTCAGACATGTCTTCAGAAATTTCCGTTAAGACTGAGAATATTTGTCTATATTACAGTCTCCTGTTGGACATGGCTTGCCTAAGCATTTCCCCTTCCTTTCACTTTAAAAACGTTGCCTACAGTCTGAGGTGTCTAGATGCCAAAGAGACCTTGGGAAGGTCCAAGAATCGTGTAGATTCTCAGATTTTGCCACCACATGCCAGATTTTTTAATTATGTGGGTAAATTGGATGGCTTAGACATAAAACTAAGGTTGCTACTGCCCAGAATCATCAATTTAACTAGCGGTACTTATAATTATAATTGGCATACTCATATGTTTCATATGTACAGAGAAACAGAATATAATCAATTCTCACTTAGGAAGGAGTGGGACTTTTGTGAGCATAGATTAAGGGGGTTGTGAATTAATACTCTCTTCCCTAACAAGGCTAATATCTTCATAGCTACTGATGAACTGTAATTTTCACTGACTGTCATGCATACTTCCTCTCTCTTCTCCCCCCAGTACCCCAAAAATTTCAAGAACACATATCACTCACACACCTACCAATATTGAAGGACTGAACTAAACTTTAGGACCTGTCACTTCCTGAAAAGATAGAGCAGACAGAAGAACTTTTTCATAGTTCTGACTCTCAGTCAGTAGAGGCTCCAGATTTTCTGTTTAGAATGGACTTGGGGACAACAATTTTATATACGTTTGTGTGGAAGCTACTATTTGTTATGGAAAGTACAGTAATTTTAAATTGTATTTTTATTTCGGGTGACTTACAAGATTGGTGCTGGCACAGTTTATGGAAAGAAGTGGAAAACCCTCCCAAATCAGCCTCTGGCTCCAGGTTCATGAAGGGATTTAGAGGTGGGGGTAAGTTATAGGCAGGCAGGAGCAGTAAAGGAGAAGACAAATTGGCAAACCTTCCAAGAGGAGGTCATAGTAAGAACTCTGTACTTCAGCTAACACATTTATAAAATTTTCATTTTCTTTTGAGTGCAAAAAATACTTAGAAAAATTCTTTTCTTAAAATTGTATTATGCAATATGATTTGATAGTATTAATGTATTAAACTTTAACTTTTTTTTCAGTAATTTGCTTACTGATGAAGAATCAGCTAACAGTTACTCTGGGATGTGGCAATTAGAAAGCTGTAGAAGCTTTTTGAACCTATTTTTACTTCCAGGTAAAGATTAAATAATTTTGAATGCTAAATAAAATGTATAGGTGAAAACCTACAATCTGTAGAAATGTAATTGTCAGTTTTACTGTTTTTATTATCATCACTACTCTCATATAAAAACCACAGTTCCAAAATTAGAATTTCAAAACTTATAATCTTAATTTTTGATTGATGCTTATAATACAGATAATAATGTTAAGTAGTTGTGCTGCTTTAGTTCCTTTATAAATTATAATAAGTCTCGAAGCTAAAAGTAATGAAGCAGAAAGCCCTGTACCACAATATCTAAAATGATAGTCATCATAAAATTCATCAACTATATTTTCTTATTTACACTCATTATAATGAATTAGAATTTCTGATTTAATAAATCTTACATTACTTCTTCAAAATGTGATCAAAAGCACTAATTTCATAAATACTAAGTCAAACAAATAATAGTTCCATCTCCTACTAAATATTAGAATAACTATGTTCATGATATTTGTACAGATTGAAATAAATTTTTTATGTGACTACTATTGCTATAATATTTTGGACTTTCACAAATATTCAATCTTGAAGATGAAATACCAGATATAACTTCAAGTTTTACTTTTTTTCCCTAATGTGTGAAAATCTATTTCATATGAAATTTTCAGTGATTCTGTTTATTGCATTTTTCATCTCTTTTGCCCTGTGGACTGTGTCAGACTATTTGTTTTTGGGGTTGTTGTTGTTGTTTTTTAAGTGCCAAGAACTGAAGAGCCCAATAGTCAATATTCAGTTACAGATTTGAAAAAGATACTTTCTATTGAAGAAGAAAGCCTTGTCATTACTCCCGTAAGCCCAGAGTGGTGGAAACAAGCAGGACTAAATCTGATAGAGACAGACACCTTGGAACATCTGACTACATATCATGATCTGTCTTCTGATGATACTAAAATGGAGATATTTTTGCCTACAAAAGTGTTGCAATTAGAATGTAAGTACATAATGGTATATATCACTTGTGTGAACATTTTCAGCATGAGGTAGTGTTAGATTCTGGTTTTCCACCAGGTGATTGGGAAAATGTAACTAAATTCCAGCACTCAATATTAGCTTTGGCTCTTCCTTGAAAAAATAAGTTTGACCAGCTAATCCTAAAATCTTTTTCTGTCCTAAAATTTAACAGTCTCAGTTTTAAAATTTCTAGCCATTTTCAATTAAAGTGACTTTGTTTCCTTTTATAAATGATTAATTGCCATCTCAGCTTTTGTTTACTCAGCCTAGTCACAAACAAGCACTGTTATTTTTTGACCTGACAGCTGAACTCTGTTCGATAATAACTAGTAATCTCTCCTCAACAATAGAAAATCTTCTTTTGTTATCAAAAAGTTTACTCATTTAGCCTTTTCCACTTATGCAATTTAAGAAGGCAAAAATATCTTTTGAGTATTGATCTTTTGAGTTATTTTGATTGCTATAAGTGCTGTTATAGTAAAGTGAACATACTTAACCTGAATTGTATGTTTTTGAAGTATATATGCATTGTTTTAATTTTATATATATATTGTTTTAAAATCAGTTTATTGTAATAGTTACTAATTAATTTAGATCTTAAAGGAGTCGGAAAAATGTATTTTCAGTGTATTATAGAGTAAATAAATATACTTAAAAATGAATTTTAGAAAGTATTGTGCACGTTGGGAGACTGCTCTAAGGAGATAAGAACTGGAAAGACATTTGGCAATGTCTTTGAGAAGACATAGGGCTTTGGATGTGGTAGCAAGAATAAATGAGCAGGCTATATCAAGCAAATGCATACCAGTCAATCCAAGGCCTAGATGATTACCCACAGTAGAAGAAGAATTTTCAAAGAAATTATGTTAGATTGCTGATGAAGAAAAGGGAGAGGAAGATTTTATGGGGCCTTCAGATATCCAGAATAATGTATTAGCTCTATAAATTATGTAAAGTCTTTATTATGATATGTAACTATTTTTAAGTTAAAATAAAACCCATTATTTACCTTAATATCTAATAAAACTATAATGATAGTTTAATTCTGAAGTCTAAAAAGTAATAACAGTATCAGGAGCCCATGGCCAAGTTGTCAGGGTAGGGGTGGTTAAAGAGAAAATAGTAAAGGAAAATAATTAGGAAAATGAAATAATAAACAGTTCCTATTTACCTGCTAAACATACCAAAATTTCTTCAGAAAATATCTCAGAGGTTGCAAATTGGTAGCACTGAGGTTTCTATTCAGCTCACGTATTATTGACCCATATGGTTTTCATTAGTTACCAACATTTAAAATTTGCAGGGTTGCACATAAATGATCTGTCTTTTGAAATTGTCTTTAAGATTCCAAAAACCACATTCAGATTTTCATATGGCAGCAATTGACCGGGGCCAATAACAGCTCACCAGTTTAGACCACACACCCTCCAGTTTACCATAGTTTTCAGCACACACAAATTGAGGCCAGGTGTTAGTTGGCGTTAGCATTGCTCTTGCACTTTTGTCTTAGATTTAGTATAGTTAAGGGGAAAGTAGAGTATACCAATATTTCTAATAAAAGCTAAAACAAAACCAAAAATTTTCTAGACCACATTTTGGAAGGGAAAAATACGAAATTTTCAAAGATCATGATTTACGCACTGCCATATATTTCACTAATTTACATTATTTAGATGGCCCTATAGGTATTTTTTTCAAATAAACTTTATGAGGTATAATCAAATGCATCCATTCTAACTGTATAGTTTGATGCATTTTGTCAAATATATATACCTGTGAAACTACCATCACAATTAAGATACAAAATATTTCTAGCACCAAAGAGTTCCCTGTGTTCCTTTGTATTCTGCAGTGATGCTCCCTCCATCTCACTCCTGTCCTCTACCAAGGTAACCTCTGACCCCAGGTAACCACTGGTCTATTTTCTGTCACTATATGTTAGTTTTTCTTCTTATAGAATTTCATTTATGGAGTCTTACAGTATGAACTCTTTTGTGTCTGGCTTTGTCCACTCATCATAACATTTTGAGATTCACTCACAATGTTGTGTATATCACTAGTTCATCTCTTTTTATGACTGAGGAATTTTTCATTATATGAATGTACCACTGTTTGTTTTTAAACTCTCCCAGATTTTTTTCCTAGTTTTTACTATTATGAATAAAACTACTATGAATATTCTTGTATAAACCTTTTCGTAGACATGTTATCATTTCTCTTGAGTGAATATCTAGGAGTAGAATTGCTGAGTCTTATGGTAGGTGTATGTTTAACTTTATAAGAAATGACTAAATTGTTTTCCAAGGTGGTTGCATCATTGTGCATTCACACCAGCAATGTGTGAGAGTTATAGTTACTCTATATCTTGCCAACACTTGTTGACAGTCTTAAATTTTAGCACTCTAATGGGTGTGTTGTGGTATCTCATTGTGTTTTGATTTGTATTTTTCCCATAACTAATGATGACAAACAGCTTTTTACATGCTCATTGGCCATTAGTATGTCTTTAAAATATATATATGTATGTTTAATAGCTTTACTGAATATAATTCACATATCATACAATGCACCCACTTGAGGGTTTCAGTATATTCACAGAGTTGTGTAATCATCACCACAATCAATTTTAGAACATTTATACCACCTCCCAAAAGAAATCTTGTACCCATTAGCAGTTACTCTCCATTTTCCTCAGCTATGGAACTACTAATCTATTCTGTCTCTATAGATTGGCCTATTTTGCACATTTCATGTAACTAGAATCATACAATATGTAGTCTTTTGTGACTGGCTTCTTTCATTTAGCATGTTTTCAAATTCGTTCATGTTGCAGCATGTATATATCTTATATGAAGTATTATTCAAACATTTTGTCAAATTATTAATTGGCTTTATTTTTAAATGTTAAGTTATAAGAGTTTTTTGTATATTTTGGATACAGACCTTTTTCAAGTATATGTATTGCAAGTATTTTCTTTCAGTCTGTGGCTTGCTTGGTATGTAAGTTTTTGTCCCTTAGAGTAACTGTTACCTCCAAGGATATGACTTACAATAAGCCTATTGGCAATAAGGCTTTTCTGGAATTCTTTTTTGCCTAGAAACCTAGCTTTGATAGTGAGAAAAAGATACACTGGGTTTTTATTCTTTAAAAAAAATGTATTTTATTCAGATCAAATATTGATTTTCAAAGCAATAAACAAAGTACTCCTAAGAATCAAATGACATTAATAAAAACTCACAAAGTTATCCTAATACTCTAGTAGAATACTTATTTAGGTATGGAAGTCATTTGGATATTTTTTATTTTTTGTTTTCAGCATGGCTAGACCATACAAGTATTTCCTCACCTATTGAACTTATTAACGAGGAATCTATAAGTGATAATTTATCACTTCCACAAAAAAGTCCATCTCCAATAAAAGAAGTGCCAGACCTGTGTTTTTCTGATGAATATATCTCTCTTAGAAGTCCAAAACAACAAGAAAAAACAAAAATTGATCAAGAACTAGTTTACAGAATAATACAAAATGAAGAAAATAACGATTACTTGCAACTTGATTGTACAGTACTATCTACTGAATCATCTCCCTCTTCAAAAATTGGAAAAGCGTCTTATAAACATGGTAAAAAACGGGAGAGTAATTTAGACCTTTTGAATGACTTTATGATGCTGCGAAATAAACAAACTTGCACCTCAAAGACTGAAGTCACAGACATTGATGAGAAAGATGGTGGGTAATTTAGTAATATTTTGGCATAGATATGATAGCTTCAAGGACTAAATGTATAATTTATTATAGAAAGTAAAAAAATAAATCTTCTAGATAGAATATATTATTTTTCAAAGTCAAAGAAAACATCATTGATTCATGACATTTATTGTGTATGGAGATAGATGTATATAGATATATAGAGAAATATAGGTTTTCAAACAAATTAAAAGGTGCATTTGAACTTATAAGAAAAGTCATTATTTGTAAAACTTTCTACAACTTGGCCATACAGAATCATAATATTTTTAACTTTTGTTGATCGTTCTGCATTCTTCTTTCTCTTTTAGCCAATATTTTTATCTTAGTATTTTGACTTATATTTTAATGTGTATTTAAGAACACTTTGCCTAGTTGATTACTTACTACTCGTTTTTATTTTACCAAAGAGTTTCTATTGTAACTATTTTACATTCACTGCTTATAAACACATCAAAGGTAGTGTAATGCGTCATAATAACATTTTACTTCTAGTAAAAAAAGAAAATCTGTGTTGTAGAACATGTTTGACACAGGTTACCCAGATGAAATAAGTACAAAAATATTTTTTAGTACAAAAACATTTATATATGAGAGTTAGAGCATATTTAGGTCTTACTGTTCTATGTACTATTAATGTATACAAGATCTTGCCCCTGAATCAATTATAAAATAAGACAAGAAGTAAAATATATACCAAAATATTACCTCTTTTACTAATAAAGACTAAGTTGGAGAAAGGACCTTAGTCTGAGAGCCAAATGGCTTGCTAACTAAACACCAGAACTACATAGAGTTACCTACCTAGTTCCATACTATATCGGACTGGGACAGGATTCCCCATGGTGGTGGGAGGGGAGCTGATTAGGATAGATTCATGACATAGAGAAGAAAGGGTATGTGGAAAGTCATAGAGAAATGAAATAAAGTAGAACAGTACATTTTTTTTAGGTGTTGGGAACTGTACTTGTTTAATCCTTATAACAATATTCAAAGTAGGTATATTTTGCCATATTTTATATATTAGAAAACCGAGACTAATGTCAGAACTGAGATTGAAACACTGATCTGATGCCACATTCTTTCCCTTATTACCACTCAGCTTCCTACCCTAGTGCAGTGTTAGATTCATTGACCTGAATAGTTCAACTTAATACTGATAGGTTTCAAAGAATTTTAACAATGGCGATCACAATAGAAGAAAGCATTTAAGTAAAGCAACATTAAGTTTCTTCTGAACAATGCAAATTTTTTTATTAGAATATCAAGATGAAGAAGAACATTCTTCAACTCTTCCAGAAGAAAGTCCTATTGTTTGTACTAATAAAACTCTAGAGAAAATAAATCAAGAAAAGGGAATAGATAATGTCATTGAAATTCAAGCATCAGGTATGCTATAAGCTTTTAAGATACAATCAAATTAAGTAAATTTGAAAGACTTTTCCTGGGTCTCTAGAATATATCTCATTTTCCATGTATTTTCTTCTTACCTTCAGGTTATTTCCAACCCTGGAATGCCCTGTTTACTATCTCTGTCCCTCCCCATTGCCCTGTTCCAGTCCACTGTTATTTCTTCTTTCATTTAAACTGCTGCTTCTCTACATTCATCAGAGAAGAGCAAACAATTCAGACTTTTGCCCCAGACTAAAAAATTATCTGCTAAGGGTTGCTTTCTCTGTTCCCTTACACACTATTAGGGTGATATAAATAAGTTATTATTGATTCCTATAGTGATTAAAATTTTTGTTTCTTTGGCTCCTAAAGAACAGCCTACTTACGAACATCATGCTCATTATCAAAATCGATAAGGAAAGATGACACTAGTTCTTGAACATCTTTGCATTCTTTTGGTTCAATTTTATTCATGGCCTTTAGATGAATACATTAAACATTGATATTCTAGTGAAAACTAGAAACAATTTGTCATTGCCATAAATTTGGTTGTCTTAAGATTGTAAGTTAATAGTCAAGGGAAGAGAAAAAAAATATATGATTCTATTTATGTGGTTCTTCATAGTTGCCATGTTGAGTTAGTTATTGAATAAATACTTTCTAATAAACAAGGTAGCCATAAAGTTATACTAATTGTACAGGGGCAGTGTTTCATTTTTACTAGTTTATTTAGAATAAAATTCCTTAAGTAAGCCTCTATACAAACTCATGATTTTTAACTCAGTAAAGAATTTAGCTAGAGTTCAGATTTCCATGAAGTAACATGTTTAATTGGTTTGTCAAGAACACACCATCTTTATAAAAATATTGCCTTTCATACTTTTATTTTTGCAGATAGCCAGTGCAAAGCATACTGTATCCTAGAAGCAGCAGCTACTCCTATCTTAAAAAAGCTTGCATGCTTCTGTACTCTTCCTGTTGCTAATTGGAAATTTGCCACTGTTGTTTTTGACCAAACAAGGTTTCTCTTAAAGGAACAAGAAAAAGTAATAAGTGATGCTCTTCACCAAGGTGAGTGTAAATAAAAATCATTATTGAAAAGGCTATAAATTTATGGATTATATATCATATTAGTTAAAATTTAATGTAGAAAATGCAGAAATTAGTTACGGGTGAAGGCAAAACTGTAATTCAATATATGTCACCCATAGACCAATACTGGAGGATCAGCTAACTAAGGAGAAAAAGTTAAGAAATATCATCTGGCATTGCTTCTAGTGGAGCTCCATTGACATATATTACTTGCCAGATTCCTATTACAGAAACCAAATTAACCCTACTAATGATAGCACCTGAACCACTTAGTTTCCTCCCAAAAAAGAGAGAGGTCAAAAAATAGATTAAAGTTGATTCTGGCCAAGATAGAATAACAGGAATTGGGTTTACCCTCCTGCCAGAAATACAGAAAAAAAAATGACAAAGACAAATACATAAAAACAGTTTTTAAAAGCCTAGACATCAAGCAATGAAGGACAGTGATTCCTGAGAAATGAGAAACAAATGAGTTGATCCCTACCATTGCTCTAGCTTACCACTTTGAAAGAATCACCAGGCCATGGCAGATATACCAGAAGAAGAACATGGTGGACAATCTGAGTTAAAACAGAACTGAGAGGCCAGGGAGACCAAAGCAGCTAGAGTTCAAAGGATAGAATATTAGAGAGCAGAGAGCTTTACACAGAGTCCCGGAGATCTGTAGAGAGTCTCCCTCGAGTATTCAGCAGAGCTGATCACAGAGTATATGTCAGGTTGGGGAACTACCTGAGGTTATGGAAACAAACCCTCTGAAAGGATTGAGGGAATAGTACTCTGCATTTACACAGGGCAGAGAATAATGCCTGTTCCCACCAGCTAGACTAGAAAAACTCAAAATTTGTGGGGTATTGAGTACAATACTTAGGAAAGTTTTGCCTCACTAGTAGAGAATGATTACCCCTAAACTTAGCACTGCTCTGGACCTGCCTAACAAATCATAAAAGCAGGACCCAAATGATCACACTATTTTCAAGGAACTTAACTGCATCCCAGAACAAAGCTTAAGAGGATGTATATGAATACAAAACTATCTAGTACCCAAAAAGGAAAAATTCACAATGTCTGGCATTCAGTCAAAGATTACTGAGAGACAGGAAAACACAACCCATAATGAGATAATCAAAAACTCAGAACTGACAAAGATGTTAATATCACCAGAGGACACTGAAACTTATTATAAGTGTATCCTATATGTTCAATAATTTAGAGACATGAAAAAGACACAAATCAAACTTCTAGAGACTACACTATAATGTATGAGATGAAAGATGCCCTGGATGGGGTTAATGATGGATTAAATACTGCAGAAGAAAAGAGTAGTTAACTTGAAGGCATAGCAATAGAAACTATCCCAAATAAAACACAAGTAGATAAAAGAATTTTAAAAATAAGAAAGAAAAGAGCATCAATAGGCTACGAAACTTCAAATAGCCTAGAGTACTATTAGAGTTATCAAAGAAAAGGCAAAAAGGGAGTAAACAAAAAATACTTAAATAATGACTGAAAGCTTTCCAAATTCCGTGAAAACTGCAAACCCACAGACCCAAGAAACTCAATGAACTCTAAGCACAAGAAGCACAATAAAGATGCACCAAAGCATATCATAATCGAGTTGTTCAAAACCAGTAATAAATAGAATTTTAGGAGCAGCCAGAAGGAAAAAAAGATATGTTGAATAAGGGGAACAAAGATAAGGATGATATCAGTTTTCTTGTCAGAAATAATGCAAGTGAAAATACAGTGGAGTAACACCTTTAAAATACTGAGAAAAAAAAATCAACCTAGTTTTCTACACTAGACAAAAATATATTATAAAAATAAAGGTGAAATAAAGATGTTTTCAGACATATAGAAACTGAAAGAATTCATCAGCTTCAGACATACACTGTAAGAAATATACTCCTAAGGATAGAAGAAAAATGATATCAAATCTGGTTTCCCTGTTCTATTCTCTTCCCTTCCAGTTCTTGATTGACTTGTTTCCACAAGTCCTTCAAGGTGCTGGACATGTACTACCCATAACTGGTTTTCCTGTTGCCTCTTAATTTCTAAAAATTTATTAGATTGGCAATTTTCAAACATTTTAGCAGGAATCTGTTCAAATAAATATTTAATGGAATCCCACTGTATAAAACAGAGAAAAGTAGAACTTCTCTTGTTAAACTGGGGCAGTGGATCTAGGATCCTGTCTTCTTGGTTTCACTTTTGCTCACACCAAAATCCAATCTATCATCATCAAAAAGCTCTCAAAACTACATGGACACATTAATTAGACAATTGTGCTGCCCTATATTTACAGCTCTTGCTTGAGTCACATCTTTAGACAAATATTCTTAGGTGTCCACCCCCATTTCAAGGTATTGCTTTATGTTATGATCTTCCATCTTTAATTTAACCAGTTGGCAATAATGAGTTTAATTTTCTTCTTGCTTCATAACTGGAAATCATTGACCTTTTTCCCCACCAAGAGTAGAAATAATCGGATATTCTTTGGAAGCAACAAGAATATGAGCTCTAAGGTTAGCTGTATGGGTTTGAATGCCACCTCCACCACTTATTCACAAATCGACCTGGGACAATTACTTAACCTCATAAAGACTGTTTCCTCATCCATAGAATAAGGATCATAATAAACTTGCCTAATAGGATTATTGTTATAGAATCAATGAAATAACCAGCTTATACACAGCCTGGCACCTAGTAAGCACTCAATAATAAATGTTAGCTATTATTGTTAAGCATTTGGATATATATTCTAAAATTCTAATGTATAATGTTTTTAATGTTCTTGCTTACTTAGATACAAATGATGAAAGAGAAACGACGTTCAAGCATGCTGCTCTCTTACACCTTCTGGTATCAATTAGAGATGTCCTTTTAACATGTAGCTTGGACACAGCATTGGGTTTGTGGGGAAAATTTTTAATCTTCTTTCTCTTTCTATTGAAATAGGTCATTTGAAAATACTTTTACTTTTCTGAAAAAGACGCACCATATAAGAAACTGTGTAACTTATTTTACTTTCACATTAAACATTATATACATTTTGACATAAATACGATGGAATATATATTTTATTCTGTTTATACTCATTAAAAGAAATTAGCTGTAACAACTATCATTATCTAGAAAAATAGGTTTAGGTTTCTCTAATCTAGGCCTGAATTATAGAACCCTAATGGCCTTAAGCAGATTTGATGTGCATAATTATTATCATGTACTAATTTTTAATATAAGATGACATTTTGCCATATACATATTAGGTCTTCATTGAATGTCTGTGGCTTTGAATCTTTGCTAGATGAAATATAACTAAACTATATTTCGTTAAGATCTTCCACAATTTCTTTTTTAGTTGTGTGTATAAATTAGGATATCAACTACTTGAGTAAGAAAAATAAGACTATTTTCAATGTGTTGAAAATTTTTAAGATTTTGCAATTTTTTTCTATCAAAATCATTAAAATATCTGTTTTACAACATTACTGCTTCAGGGCCCTATTGCAGGATTATTTAGACTTGTTTAGAAATAGTATGCTTATAGGATTATGTTTTATAATTTAGAGTTTCTAGAACCTATTTAAAATATAAAGTAAAAATAATTTTTCTCTGATCTATGACCCAGATGTTTTCTCTTATCTATGACCCGAACAAATATTATTTCTCTAATCCAAGGTCTTGATAAGTATTGAGTAGCAGTGAAAGTATTATACTAGATTATCTGGCTATGTATTATAACTAAGTTACAGCTAGGCTGAGTATTAAAGCATTTTAGTAAAGGCAGAATATCAGAATCTAGAATATCTGAGCTTCCAGTGCTGTAGAAAGAATACAGTTGTGACTCACTGCTGCTCAATACTTATCAAAACCTTGAATTAGAGAAATAATATTTATGGAGGATTACCTAAAGTACATTTGTTTTTAAGTATTCTACAATTTACCTTAGGATTAAGTGAAACCATGGAGAGCTACATACTTGGACCAAATTGTTTTTGCTCCTCAAAGAAATGCTTTTAGTAAATCAAACTTTGATGTTACTATTTGGCTACCTCGAAGAATACTATAAAAGTAAAATCTCTGTTGAGAAACTAACTTCTCAAGCCCTGGGTACGAAGGCAGAATGAATAACCTAGCTGCCTCAAACATTTTTAGTGGAGGGCTTTCTCACTCCTCTAAACCTCTCAAAATCAAAGAGCAAGTTAGGTTGTTCTTTCTTTCTCTCTCTATAGTGGCAGAAGAAGAAAGATTCATGTGGGTCTAGCTGCCTGTCCTGCTCCCTTCCAGAATTTTGTATTTTCTCCCAGCCTCCAGTTTGCTTCCTCTTCCAAGCTAGCAAATTGGAAGTTTCAAGGTTAAAAGTATAGAGTTTCACTTCTGGACTTTAAATCAGAAATAAATTCAGTAGTGTGTAATGGGTACTGTAGTAGAGATATGTAGTAATGGCACAAAGAACGGAGACAGTTACCCTTAAGCTGAATATTTTAAAAAAAAAAATAAGTAGGAGTTTGCCAAGTAAATAAATTATGAAAGGACATTATCGGCAGAATTAAGAGCCAAGAAGAATGACCCAGTGAGTATGCTGCAAACAGTTCCATAGGGCTAAATTGAAGAGTACAAGGGAGAAAACAGTAAGAGCTATGCCTGAAGAAGTAAGAAAGAGCCAAATCATGAAGAGCCTTTTAAGCTGCACAAAAGAGTGTACACCTTATTCTGTCAATGATAGGAAGCCATTGAAATAGGGATGCTACTGGATTAGGTTTGTCTTCCAGAAGGTTAAGTAATTATAGTGAGGAGAATCTGAGGGAGGTTTGGAGATTAGGAGACAGAAAGAACATAAGTCAATCTCTAAATTGCCCATCAGTCTAGCTGTACTAATATAACATTTGAATTAATATGTATATAAATATAAAAGATAAACATTAAATTTTGTCAATTTATTATTTCATTTTTGCCTAACTATTCATTGAACACCTGATAAGTTACTATGCCAGGTACTCTACTTTAGTAATTTACAAAACACACTATGCAGTAGAATCACTGGGAGAGCATTTTAAACAGAGAAATCCCTGGGACACAATCTAGATTTGCTGAACATGGACCTTCAAGAATGGTCTCAGGATTTTGTGTTTAAAAATTGCTCTTGGTGAGTCTGAATTTTAGCACTGCTGTTATAGCAGCTATACAAATTAATTATGCATAAATATCATGGATTATATCCCAGGAGCTTGTAAACTAATGAGATTGTTAAGTAATATACACAAATAACCAGAAATCACATGCAAAAGCAGTATAGATAAAATACCATGAAAATTCCATTGAAGTGGCATTTCCACAGGACTTGAATGAAAGTGTAGGTCCTGGGGTTTAGGAAGAAAGCAATAGCATATAACAAGCCAGAAAGCAGGAAAGCATGGAATATACTCCAAGAATATGTAGAGTATATCCAGGTTATATTGATGTTATGTAGCTTAAAAAGAGATATTTGGTAAATATTTTTTGGCTTCACTCAATTTTAAGGTTTCTATTAGTCCATATCTTTTATCAAAATCAGAAAAGGATTAAAGGAAGTTTTAACTGTCTCTGTTATGATTCATTTCCTTTCAGGTTTTTACCATGGAGTTTCTCAAAGAACAAAAAGTCATGATTTTTTTCCACTTTTGTTTTTAACAGGATATTTGTCAAATGCAAAAGATGTCTACAAAAGTATTTTAGGCTCTTATTTGGATGATATTTGGAGGCAGTTAGAAATTGTACAGTTCATTAGGAAAAAAAAGCCTGAAACCAACTACAAGATACAAGAATTACAATGTCAGATACTAAATTGGATGCAAAGTAAACAGCAAATTAAGGTAAATACTGGAATAGAGCAGATAATAGTAATTAGCATAAATAAGACTTGGATGTAAGATAAATTTTTGCATTTAACTTTGAAATTATAAAATAGTCTATATTATTTGGTCCTTTGACTGTTTTCTTCTTAAATAAGTAAATAAAACAAAATCAGACCCAGAGGAAGGATGATCTACATCATTATTCATATGTCTTGAATTTTAAAATACTTTAATTTTTATTATACACAGTTTTCTATGGATTGCTCCTCCAAATCTCAAAAATTTTGTCTGGTACTTATAAGTTCATGAGCATATATCCAATAATAGAACTGCAATAATTTATTTTTCGATACTGAGCCAGAATCTCATCTTATATAATTCTACCAAAAAAAGCACTTAGTTTTTGCCTTGGATTATATTGGAAATTTTTGCCCATCTTACTTCAAGCATACGAAAGTTGCATTAATAAATATTTAAGAGAAAATGCTTTTTAAAATCTTTTCAAGCAGAAAAACATTTCAAATGCTTTACACTAAATCTGGTTACAAATTGGTCTTCTTTTTTCTCTCTGTCCCTCCTATATTTTTATCCCCAACTCTATAGTTACTTTGTAACTTGCTTATCACAAAGAAATAAAACAGTCAGTAAGAAATTTAAAATTGATATTGATTTGTTGTCCTCCTCAACTCCCCTCCCCCGCCACCAAGAAAAAAAAACTGTAATGGTAAACAGGAAGGTGTAGCAGCAAATCATTGTTTTTCTCCAACAAATTCACACTTGCCTGGAATGAATTTAGCACTAACAGTAAAGGCAGAGACAACTTATGTCTAGATAGAATCACTTATAAGGGAATACTTGAAGAATGTTAAGAATGCCCTACTGCAAAATATTTTCATTAATATTTGATCTTACCAAAATTTATTTCTTTGTTTTTAAGCATGACATCTTTTACAAAACAAATTTTACTTTGAATCTTATTGTCATCAGTTTCATATAACCAGTTAAGTTTGTTATTTTGTCACTGTAGCAAGACTATGAAAAAGAATAATCATTCAGATATACATATATATAATTCTTATTTTTTTAATCAGGTGCTGATCATAATAAGAATGGACTCTGATGATGAAAAACATTTACTCATTGAAATCCTTAGCAAAATGGAAGGTAGGGAGTTTTAAATTATGCTTCATTTTATAACATGTGCTTGAAAATATAAAACTCTGTTGATCTAACCAAGTTTTTAAATTAAGATAAAATAACATACCATAAAATTCATCCTTTAAAAGTAAATAACTCAGTGGGATCTAACCAGTTTTTAAACCAATCTGGACTATAAGTCTGTAATATAAATATACTATAATGTACTTAAATGTAAATAAATGTTCTTGCATATATATTATTATCAACTGACACCTTTTATTGAATACTACTAGTTGCTAAATAATACTGACTACTTACAACAGCTCTATGAATAGGTTTTATTAACTCAATTTTTACAAAGAAATTAAAGTTCATAAAAGTGATGTGGCATGCCAAATCTCACAGGTAATAAGATCAGAATTGGAAACTAAGTCCTTCTTTTTACAGTATCATTCTTCAGTTCATTCTTCTACCCATTACTGCCCCCTTGGCCAAATCCTTTCTACCTTGTGTTATATGTAAACGTCTTCACCCCCTTGTCTTAAGTGAAACCCAGCTTTCCCCAAATGATACTGTTTTCGCTGTATTTCTCTCATATAGAAGCTGACAATTTTCTCTCTATAGATAGGTAGGTAGGTATGTAGGTACGTAGGTAGGTAAATGATAGAGAGAGAGAGACAGACAGACAGACAGACACACCTCATAGGGATGAGAAGGCCATTTCTTGCTTTCTATTACCTTTTCCAAAACATTATTCCTCCTCTATCCTTTGAGGCTGTGCCATATTTTCATATCATTCTCTACCACTCAATCTTACCATAATCTAGTAACCACCCAAACATTCACCATCATCTGTGGACAATTGTGCACTTAGCTCATGGTATTCTCTTTACTCCTAGTCCTGCCATTATCCTAGATGTCTTTCATGTGAAAGATTCACTGAACACCCTGACCTTATAGTTTCATTGGTCTCTACAACAAAAATGATATTCACTTCTTGGCCATGCCATCAACCTTGTGATAATGTAGAACTGTCCTACCTCTGAATTTTAAATTCTGATCCATTGCTCTCTGTCTATAGCTATCTCTAGCTCTTTCATGATCTTTAGCATCTTAGAGATCTATAATATGTCAAGTCCTTTTTTGTCTCATTTTTTTTCCAGGCTTGGTGATGTGACCATCACTTTAATCAATCATATCCTTCTATACTACCTTCCATTTAAACCTTAACTCAGGATCAACCAAGACATTTAACCTCCTTACTATACCTGAGCTGCTGAGCATTATTGGAGAAAATTGAATAGATTAGTATCACTACAAACTCATGTTTTCTGAACTTATATGGGCTCTTAATACCTTCTATATGATCTTCCTATATGTTCTTAGTTCCCATTTCTATCCATCTAATGGCTATAGCACGAACCCCTACCATGCCACCCATCCCTTCATTTTTAGAAGGATATTATGTCTTCTAATATTTATTAATGAGAGTTTCCCTCTCTACCATCCTTACCAAACTTACCTTTTAGAATTTATTTAGAATAAATAGAATTTATTAAATAGAATTTATTCTATTCTTTTATTTTTACCTCCTTTCTCTATAAAGGAGATTAATGTTCTTCCTTCAAAATCCAATCTTTCACTTGTACGTTGGATCCCATCTCTTTCTGCAGTTT